>NW_007726342.1:297896-312874 GCF_000696425.1 Galeopterus variegatus | reverse complement strand
ACCCGTACCGCAACCGGCAACGGGATCGCAACCCTCAGTGTCGCGCCCACACCGCGCTCAACCAGTGAGCGGACAAGTGCGCCACCGGGCCGGCCTGAAGGTTTTATTTTTTTTTAATATTTTAATTTTTTTGGCAACTGGCCAGGATAGGGGATCCAAACCCTTGACCCTGGCGTTAAGTGCGCCACCGGGCCGGCCTGAAGGTTTTATTTTTTTTAAATATTTTAATTTTTTTGGCAACTGGCCAGGATAGGGGATCCAAACCCTTGACCCTGGCGTTACAATACCATGCTCTAACCAATAGAGCTAACTGGACAGCAGGAAGGCTATATAAAAATATTATACTTGAGCAAAAAACCAACCTACTGGTTTTACAAAAGAATTCTTTAGTCATACTTTACTCTCATTCCAAAGACAAGGCCTTTTGATAAGGGAACAGCTTTTAAAGTAATCTCAAAGCCACATTTATATTACAGAGGAGGAACAGATAGAAGGAGCCAGAAGAAGAAAACCCCCAAGATCCTAAGAAGTGAAATTTTACAAAAGTCTTTCTCATCTTCACACGTGGACTGCAAAAAACATGGATTCTAATTACTTAAGAGGCCAGGATATTATGCTAGACAGAGGGTAGGGAAAATGTTTTCCAATTGAACAAAAAACTCAGTTTCAACACAGAAATAGAAAGGCACACACTTCAAGTACTCAGAAAACAGCTAAGTGATGATCTTGACTATGGGTTCAGATTTCAATACCTTAATCAGCTCTTTTTCTTTATGGAGTTCCTCATGAAGTTCTGGAAGAGGATCTTTATTTCGTGCCTTTAAAACTTGCAGCCTGCTTTTCAACTCTTTGATTTTCTTTTCACACTGGTTCCAGGTCTATTTGAAAACATTATTAAAATTGGTAAGTACTTTGCTCTTAAGAATGAATTGTAGAAATAGAACAGATCATTTAATCCATGTCTTCCTTCTACTCAGTGTGTTTTTGTAAATCGCACAGAAACCCAGTTCCTTATCTTGTGCAGACTGTGTTCTAAAAGGGCAGATGGGACACCAGTATGATTCGGTGCCTCTCCAGCTTCACCTGTGCCTCATTTCAACCACTGAGCTGGCCTTTGCTTGGAAATATTTCTTCCTTCCTTCTCAAGCCTTCATTTATCTAATCTAATTTCTATTTTAATTTTGAAAAAGCTCACATCTAAAAGGCTGCTATGAGTATTAACTTTTAGCATTTATGGTCTTGGGCATATGCTACAACAGCACCATAAAGCAAAAGCACCCAACCATGGTCCTTGTCTTCTTTCCTAATGTCACCCTCTGCAGCTCGGCTTTAGTGATCCTTTTACAATCAACCTTCACTTTCCATTTCTCACTACTACTGCTTAAAGTACGTTGCAGTTTACAAAGCATTTTCTTTATTAACTCATTGTTATTACCATAACCTTAGGAGGCAGACAGGGCAAGTATTATTATCACATTTAAAATGGGAAAACTGAGGCTCAGAGAAAACTATGTAGTTAAAAATTTAGTCAAGTGTCAACCATCTCTTTTCCTCAAACCTTATATTACCAAGCAAATAGGTGCCTGCATTTTCAAGTTCAGGGTGTTTACACTTAATTCATTAGGATAAGTTTCTACTCTTTAGCTTATTAAAAGCAGACAAACATAAAATCAAACACTATCCTATTCCTTAGTACAACTGATACCTACAGATACTTGGGTTGGCTCAATTCTGTAACACCTCATTTAAGGGGAGGCCACTTGTCTAGCAACTCAACTATCTGGAGCTCAGCTAAGAAGAAAGCAAAGAGAAGCAAAACTGTGAGTTCTTATCTTTCCCACCAAACTGATATCTGCAGTTACCATTATGCTTTACAAACAAGCCAGGTGCTCAACAAATGTTTGCTAGGTAATGAGTTTCACAGTCTGTATACCAAAGAAAATCCAGAAACCTTCATCACAGAGAGATGCTCAGGCCCTGACTCAGCAAATATTACCCTCAATTCAGAAAAACAGTTCTGATAAGCTTGGTTATCTAGTTTTGGTACACGCAACAGACTAGAGAGGAGAGTGGGCTATAAGGAGAAGGTGAGCTCAAAGAAACAAAAAATAAAGACAGCTTAACATTAAGAGAGAATAAGAAAAACTATAACAACCACATGAGAACTCAAAGCACACAGTAGTGTAAGGAGGGCCACAGGTTCAAAGCAGCTCAGAATCCTTGAGAACAACTGGGTATTTTATTATAGTAAAACAAAAATGAATTTCCTAATAATGACTCAAAATAAAACATTTCATAGTTCTTAAAGGTGTAATATCAATTATCTAGAAAATTCACTCATGTGGAAAAGTGCATTCTCAGGTGATAGCAGAAAAATGAAATATCAGTGTACTTATTTTCATGTTACACCGAAGGAGAGACTGTATGTGGAGCATTAGCTTTGTGTATTGAGCTTCCACTGAGAGTGAATAAGTTTTCTGTTTCATCAAAGTAAATATCTTAACAGAACCTTGAGAACACGGAGATTTTTCAGTGCTATATTATTATTTTGTGTTAAGTAACTGGCATGACTCATGGATTAGTAGGACTTGAGTTTCCTCACAAAACTCACAATAATGTAATTTCCTAAAATCATTCCCATTTTCATACAGCAAACAAAAACCACATGTACTGAATTTGAAAATCATGAAAGGAAAATTAAATGGTGAGTTTACCTCTACGATGTTCTGGAACTGCTTAATCATCTCTGCTAGCTGGACCTCTGTGTCCTTCCAGTTGTTCTGAAGTTGGCTGAGTCGCTTGTCAATCAACTCTTTGGTCTCCAGGTTAGTTGTGTTCAGTAACTTTTCCCCAGCTTCCAAGGTTAGTGCGTAGGTGGCTTGCCACCTTTGAAAATGGATTTCTTTATTCTAAAACAAAAACAAAAAACCACAGTGATTTCTTAAGCCTCTAATGTGATCAAAATGTGATATTGTGTGTGTTTGTGTATATTTCCTTCAGAGCTTTTCTTATATGTTAGATATAAATGACACAAGTCTGGTCAGAATGTACACACACACACTTACTTACATCAAAAGCTAATGTTTTACATCAAGTATACAGCATACTGCCAAATGAGGTGTTCTTAGAATGATTTCCAAAGATTGGTGAGATAAGCTTTGAAATGGATTGAATTGTGTCCCCCAAGTTTTATGGATAAGAAGCTTGATTCCCCACTGTGACTGTTAAGAGGGTGGGAAATTGTAATTGAAAGGCGGGGCCTTGAAGAGATAATTAGATTCTAGGACCGTGCCCTAATGAATGGATTAATGATGGTGGTCATGGATGTCGTTCTGAGGGCTTAAAAGGAGAGCACATGACAGTGTCTCTCTCTCTGCTTCACCATTTTCTGTCACGTGAGACCCCTGCATTGCTGTAAAGCCACCACCAAAGAAGACCCTCACCAGATGTGTTTCCTGGACTTTGGACTTCTCAGCTTCTGAAACTGTAATAAATTTCATTTTCTTACCAATTACCCAGTTCCAGGTATTTTGTTATAAGTAACAGAAATGGACTAATACAAGCCTCTTAGTGTAATGATTAGAAGCAGAGAGAAATGAAAAATCTACTTCATTAAATAAAAGTAGCAAGATAGATGGATCTAGAAACAACATACTATACTCCGCAAATATGTATAAGTAAATGTTAAAATATTTTGAAAAAAAGAAAAACAACTATAGAATTAAACATGAAATTAAGAGCAAATACCAGTTATCATCATGAGTCAGCTCACTTCTAACCCACAGGAGTAGAATGTGCACATTACAATAAACAAATATAAAAGGAGGAGAGAACAAATAAAAAAGGTAAAATACAACAGGTTATGATGGGCACATAACATATACTTCAATACACGCACTAAAGGTACAGCTTTAAAAAATGTCATCTGAGGGGCTGGCCCGGTGGCGCACTGGATAAGTGCGCCGCTTGGGAAGCGCGGCGGCGCTCCCGCCCGAGGGTTCTGATCCCACATACAGACCGGTTCCCGCTCACTGGCTGAGCGAGGTGCGGGGGCAACACCGAGGGTTGCAATCCCGTTGCCGGTCCCCGGTCCGGTACGGGGGCAACACTGAGGGTTGCGATCCGTTGCCGGACACGGAAAAAGACAAAAAAAAATAAAAATAAAAAAATAAATAAAAATAAAAAATGTCATCTGAAATTTCAAGTTGGATTTTCTTTAAAAAGGACTGAAACTAGCTATTTACAATACAAAAATGAAACAAAAACTTTTAAATTGGTTCATACTTCCAAAAGCATTTGGTTTCTGGGGAAAAAAATTAAAGTTTTCATCTGTTCTAAATGATTTCATACATCTTCAAACTTCTCAAGGGAGACATAATGTAGGCATTTTCCAAAATGAAAGTTGATAACAACAGTAACAGAACCCTGATTTACAAAGGTTTTCTGAGAAGACTTGAGATCATCCATACGCACAGGAGGGAAGCAGAGTGTGCCGTCGGGAGCAGCATGCAAGGGACACGCCAGCTCAGCTACGCTCACTGCACGTCACCTTCCCCACACGCTGTGCAGCTCCACGTAGCCACTGATATATGAGGGCACTTCAAAAGTTCACGTAAAAATTGAATTAAAAGATAATATGAATCTGTCCATGAACGTTTTGAAACCTCTTGTAAAAGACCTGCTGCTCCTCTAGTCTTCCCTGACTCAGGCAACAACACACCTATTCATCAAGATGCTCAAGTCAAAAACCGGCACCATCCTTGATTTGGCTCTTGTTTTACCTGCTGCATCCAAACCGTTAGTGAGTCTTGTAAACTCTACCTACAGAAATATCCATTTTATCTCCACTGGGGTCACCCTCACCTTAGCCACCACCACAACTCTCCGAGACTATTGAAATAGCTTCCTCACTGGTATGGCAGGCTGTATATTTCATAAAATGGCCACAACAATATTTCCAGGCCCACGTGTTCTTCCAGAACCTTGCCACTCCTCATCAGATACTGGTGCCTCTGCCCCCTCCTCTTGAACCCATGTGGGCCTCAATTGTTAGAGCATGGCGAAAGTGGCATAGGTGCAAGAGCCACCTAACCGAGCCCTGTCAATCCCCAGAACTACGAGAGAGAATAACGATGGTTTTTATGCTACAATAGATAAGTGAGATGCTGGGCTTCCTACTTTTCCTCTAGTTGCCCTACAATCCATCCTCAGAGCAGCCAGAGTGATCTTTAGGACTTACAAATCGTATTCTGCTGCCCTCTCCCCCAACTGAGACCCTTCAAAGGCTTCCTATTCCACGTGGACTGTAGCCAGCTACCACACCTCAGCCTACAAAGCACGCCTCCCTGCCAGCCTCTCAACCTCATTTCCTACCACTGCTGCCTTTGTTCCTCTGCTTTGCTGAGCTTCTGCCCATCTTGAGGACTTTGGGTAAACCATTCCTTCTGTCTGAAAGGCTCTTTGCCCAGACCTTTGCTTGGCTGGTCTCATCATTCAGTCTCAGTTTAAATGTCGCATTCCCAGAGATCACCCAAACAAAAGTTGTCACCCAGAATGTAAGTTACTACAGCCATTGTGAAACAGTATGGAAGTTCCTGAGAGAACTAAAAATAGATCTATCTTATGACCCAGATATCCCTCTACTGGGTATATACCCAAAGGAAATACAATCAATACATCAAAAAGACACCTGCACTCTCATGTTCATCACAACGTGATTCACGATAGCTAAGAGATGGAATCAACCTAAATGCCCACCAACAGATGAATGGATATAAAAAACTGTGCTATATATGCATAATGGAATACTACTCGGCTATAAAAAGAAATGATATTCTATTTCTTTTTTAGCAACATGGATGGAACTGGAAACCATGTTAAGTGAAGTAAGTCAGACACAGAAAGACAAATAGCACATGATCTCACACATATGTGGAATCTAAAAAAAAAGGGGGGGTTCTCATAGAAGAGAGTAGAGGCTGGGAGGGGAGGGGCGTGGGGGAGAGGGGAGGCTGGGAGAGAGGGGAGAAGAGGTGGACTAATGGGTGCAAAGCTATGCTACCTACCCTAAGTGAATCATTGTGCAGTGTATGCCTGTATTGAAACAACACACTGTACCCCACAAAAATAAATATAAACAAAATGGGAAAAAAGGAAGTAGCCACCAAGCCCCTCTATTACTGGCCTTGTTTAAATTATCTACATAAGCCTTATTGCAATCTGATATTTTCTTGTTTATTTATTCATTTGTCAGATTAATTTTTCTTATTTATTTACTCATCTGTCTGATTGCCCCCATGACAGCAGGGGGTCTTCTCCTAGTCCACACGATATGCCTGGCACTTAGGACAGTGATTAGCACAGAGCAGGTACTCAATATCTGATGACTGGATAAATGAATGAGGAAAGCACAGAGTGTCAGAAGGGTGGTGTTTCATTTAGCTGTGTCTCTAAAGTGAAGAACGGCTCTACAGCCGAGTGGAACACGCCCAACTACTTACCCTAATCCTATGCTCATCAAGCAACTTTCTGATGGAAAACTTTGTTGCCTGAATGAATTTGCCTTTTAAGATTAAGCAGGAGTTCCACTGTAAATCACTACACTGGTGGTCAACTTATACATTGGTCAGTGCCTTAGGGCTTGGGGTGGTGTGAGTCTGAAACCCCAAACTTCCCCCACTCTATCCATCCATCCATCTCTACTCCATCCCTCCTCCCATGGCCAAAGGGAGCCTCCCTATTTCTGGATGAATGGGTAGGACTGGGTTTCTGATAGTGCAAGGCTAGGGACCAGGGTGTGGGGCACGGTGACCACACTTCACTGGCCTCCCACTGCAGAGAGTACCCTGGGACCATGATGTCACAGAAAACAAAATCTGAGGTGAACGACCATTTTGCAGATAATGACCACCCTGTGCTGTGGTTCTCACAGTGCTACTGTGCGTGCACTACCTTCAGGTCATGGATGAGACTTCTGATTTGGGAGAGGGTATAGCAATCCTGGCCCTTGACTGCAGACAGCAGCTGGCTGGTGTCGGTGAGGAAGCGGAGCAGGTCCTCCATGGACGTAGTGAAGTACTGCCACTGCCTCACCAGCACATCAATGTCACCCTTCCTCTGCCGAATGCCCCGGGCAGCACTCTGCCACTGGGCTGCCAGCTTCGAGAATTCCAAAACAAATTCTGGCCTGGAGAAAAACAGACGATTAGAGAATCCTGACATCAACATGTAAAAACTATCAATGGGTAACAGGAACTCAAATTCACTATATATGCACAATTTACATGAAAAAAAGCCACGACTTTTTAAAACCTGAGTACTATTCAACTTAAACATAAGGGAAGCTTTGGGAGGGGCAGCAGGTAGGTTGGCAGAAGTTATCTGCACATAACCTTGTACTGTGTCAGCATGCACAACAGCCATTCCTTTAAACGAACTGAAGCTGTTTTAACATAAATTACACCATACACTGTATGGAAAACTAGAAATTGGATCAATGGGAAACAGATGAACATGTAGGTACCTTGTGATGTTATTGATTACTTGAGGATATATTTTACATAATTTTAGCAATAAAGAGCATGCTTTCTGTAAGTGCTCAATTAGTTCTTTTCCAGATAAATAACACCCTTCATACAATAAACGTTTTATTTATCATGGGAAAGTCATGCTTTGCCATACTGATCAAATAAAAACTAGCTTATAATCCTACAACTAGCTTGAGTTTATGATTTCAGAGCTAGGAAGAAATGGGCTTTATATTTCTTAATTATGCAGAAAAACATTCAGAAGTATATGGGGGTTGATGGGGAGGAAAAACAACAGCTAGCAGGACATTTAGAGAAGTATCTAAGTGGGCAGGCCACCTCTGGGCTGTCTGCCATGTGTACCAGCTGTGTGCGCTTATGGCCAGCAGGCTGGCGAGAGGGGCTCTGCTCAGCTCTGGCCCTGCCCAGTGACCTTAACCCCATGCACTTTCACAACTACGATGTAGCTACCTGCTGGGAACAGCAGCCCCTTAAAACTTAATTATTTTTTACATATCAAGACATCACAAGGGTGAGGGTAGAGAGGAAAACATACTACAGAAGGATCATTTAGGATAAAAGTTAAGTATACTTAGGGAGGGGGTATTCTCAAAAGCTTCTGGGTTGCTAACCCCATCCACCTACCATTGGGAAAAGTGCTGCCAGTGTTTTTATGGCCACATGGCAAGACCCCGTGCTAATCTATAGTCAGAACACTGGTCCCACAGTTGTCTGTCAATTAACATGGCGGTAGGGCATTGAGGTGGTCACGATTCACATGGTAGAAGGCCTGCCCCAACCAACTGCATTAGTGCCACAGCCCCACAGACTCCACAAGCCCCACAGCTTACCTGTTCTTTATTTCTGTTGTGTCCAGTAGTTGTAAGGACTGAGTGACATAAGCATCTGCAATGGTCTGGTTTATAGAAACTTCAGCTTCTAACATCTATATACGAGTACAAATATAAAATATCAGCTAGTAGAATTCATTTTTACGAATTTGCAAATTATATTTCCTATTGATTCTAAGCTGTCACGGGGTATGTGAGATGATTCATTTTCAAGTTATTTGAGCCTAACTACAAAAAATGCTCAACCATACATCATCGCTGATGAACATAATCTTACAAGCAAACAGGTCTAATAATAACTATGCCTAAATGCCCATTTATCAGGCATTTACTATTTGCGAGGCACTGTGTAAAACATGCATTGTCTCATTTAATTCTCAACCTTAAGATTTAAGTACTATTATCATATCCATTTGAAGAGGAGAAATCTAAGGTATAAAGAGGTTTAGTAAATTATTCACAGTCACCCCTCTTTTTCGTAGGGATGATTTCATTTTCATTGGATGATCTTAATGTAACAATGTATGAGATGATTCATTTTCAAGTTATTTGTGCCTAACTACAAAAAATGCTCAACCATCCATCATCACTGATGAACATAATCTTACAAGCAAACAGGTCTAATAATAACTATGCCTAAATGCCCATTTATCAGGCATTTACTATTTGCGAGGCACTGTGTAAAACATGCATTGTCTCATTTAATTCTCAACCTTAGGATTTAAGTACTATTATTATATCCATTTGAAGAGGAGAAATCTAAGTTATAAAGAGGTTTAGTAACTTATTCATGGTCACCCCTCTTTTTCGTAGGGATGATTTCATTTTCATTGGATGATCTTAATGTAACAATGTAGACAAATCAGTTACATTAAAAAGTTACAGTGAACTAATCATGCACACTTTTGAGATGCGGGATCTGCCTGTAACACTGGGAGTATTTTCAAATATGCACCAGCACAAGCACAAGGGAAACTCCTATGTGAAATTATTAATACAACATTTATAATTGTACCAGGTGCTTCAATATTAGAGAGAACTGTTCAGTGAAAATGCAAAGATGAGTTCTAACACTTTTCATGCTCTTGGCAGAATGGTATCATGTTTGCATTCTGGAGAAACAAAGTTGCACTAGAAGCTTCCATGTACTGCAGAAAATCTAGGAGTGCTGTCACTAATAGAGCAGTACAACAAAATGTTGAAATTTATGAAATGTGCGAGAATTTCACAAAGGATCAATTCACAACTGAATTTGCTTAAAGGTGTACAGTCTATATTTAGAGGTTGACAGGTACTCCCTGTACTTTATTTCAATCTACCTTTCCCTGACTCCTGCCCCAGGGTGAGCAGTTCGAGGGTGGCAGAGAACACAGGTTTACCTCATATGTTTTCTGCTGTTCCAGGAGAGCTGGAAGGTTGTCAGCAATATTCACTTTGAGTGTCTCTTCGATCTTCTCCAAAAGTTGGATCCACTTTTCACAGCAATAAAGAAACTTTGTATTCAATCCAATTCCCTGAAGCTCACTACAGAGGTTTAAAACAAACAAAACAGATCCATATAGCAATGACATTCCTGAGCTGAAGCCATTCATTCTACCTTCATTGACACAATGACAGAGACGGGATGTTCTCACCTGCAGCGCTCCAGTGACGTCGCTGTGGCCCGAATCCACCGCCGGTTCATGTTCTGCAGTGTCTTGACGGCGACGTCAGTAAGTGGGAGCTTGAGGCTCACTTCATTCAAACGTTCAATATCAGGTGACTGGGCTGTCAGTGCCAGCACATGATCCTATTAAAAAGAAATGGAAGTCCAGATGCCAATAAAATATCTAGATGATAAAAAGGCCTCTTTATCACAAAGATGAAGGAAAACTGGGGCCCGAACAGGGATGCAACTTGCCCACAGCTAACTAGGCAGTGTCAGAGCTGAGCCCGAGCTCAGGTCTCTTGAAGCTGTGCCTTTACTAGAATACCAGCCTGCACATATGGCCAGATTTAGACAGCCCAGGAAACAAAAAATGCTCTCACATTTTGCCTTTGAAGAATACAGAAAATGGGCTTTTAAAAAAAGAACCAGTTCTGGATCTTCAAGTTCCATTTAGTCTGACAACAACTTGACCTTAAATATGTCAGGCAGTTTTCCTACAAAAACATAATAGCCAATTTGATCCTTGAAATAACCCGGGCAAAGCATGGGACTTAAACACCGATATTTTGGTAGAACATGAATCACAAGAAAGCAAACTCATCAAAATCTTATTTCTGAAAGGATATTCCAGGAATAACCTCTAGGTCAACAATATGTTAAGCAAACATCCTTAACAATATCCAAATTACCACTATAGAACTCTGCTGTAATATTTTAGGCTAGGGTCAGCAAACCTTTTCTATAAAGGGCCAGATTGTAAATACTTTAAGGCTTTTGTAGGCCATATGGTCTCGGTAGTAATTATTCAACTCTGCCCTTGTAGCATGAAAACTCTCCTACAAACATAAACGGAAGGGCATGGCTGTGTTCTTTTTTTTTTTTTTTTTTATTGTAACATAGGTGATTGTACATAATGGCTGCATTCTTTTTTTTTTTTTTCCTTTTTTCACCCCCAGCAAGTCATTATTATCTCAAATATTCATAGACGAATATTCAGAAGACCCCTGCTTTTCCCTCTATGCCTTGGAGCCTTCTCGTATATGAACAGATCACCTCCACTCAGAGGAGGGCTGGTGAGTACTCTGCTCCCTCGATTATGCCAGTTAAATATTTTTTTTTTCCTGCTGGTATTGAGAAGTGATATCAGAGCTCCATGGTCCTCTATGAAGCTTTTTGACAGCTCATGCACTAACGGCTTTTCAAAAAGCTAATAATCAACAAATAGCCTGATTTCACCTGCTACTTCTTTGACTCAATTACTCCACTCAAGAAATCCAAGTAACTGTGAGATCTGACCAGTGTATGAAATATAATATATTACTTCTTAAACTAACATGCTCAATAAAGAGGAAATGGTTGCCTAAGATCTACTCATTGCCTATGTGATTAACGCTAGAGTCATATACGTATGTTCGGGACAGCTTCATTCCAGTTTCCCCAAGGAGCAGTCCCTGAAGCACTATTCCTTCACAGGACACAAGGGAGTGAGGGTAGTACGCAAATGTCTGATACTCCAACTCGAATGGGAAAATAACATGAACCTCAAATTCATTTGCTTTCACAAGCAGCATCTTTTCCAAATAAGCAACCCTTTGCAGGGAGTACAGGTGACCAGCGTGGGGGCTGGACTCCGCGGGTTGTGGGAGTCCATCCAGGAGAGTGGAATTTTGGAGAAAGGCATCCTTTGTGTTCTGTACATCATGCTGCAGCTCCTGGAGAAAAAAGGAATAATAAAACATTTCTTCATTTCACACCACAATTCCCTACCCCCTGCTGCTCCATCCACATCTAGGAGAACTTTTGCTCTGGAATTGTGGATATGGCTTTTTGTTATTATTTATTTTAAATAGCTGAAAAAGCTAAGCTTTCTTTAAATGATGTACATTACTGGTGCTGCTCTGATTTGTAAGTTCAAAGCTAAAAGTGACCTCTGACTAATAGAGTTGAGGTGTCTAGTATACAGAAACTGGAGATAACTGGTTACATTCATGTGTTTTATATTTCTAATTATTGAACATGTTAGGGACTTGCCTTCATACCATTTCAAGAATCAATGTAACCTTATCTCCCACCTTAGACTTTCTGATATAAAAGGATTCATTTGCAGAGACTATAGAATCTCATTAATCAAGCTGATTTTAGGGCTACTCTGGAAATACTAATTGTGTGAGATTGCTGGTTTTGTTTTTAAACAACAGATCAGGCAGAAGTGGATCAGAAATACAGATCTTATCTGTTGGATTCTTGTCTAATTAAATTGGTTACTACTTCTTATTTGATCTACAGTATCAGAAGATACAAAATATATCTGGTCACCAGTTTAAAACTAAAAGGTATTCTCTTTCTGGGCGTTCATTAACAGCAATAGAAAAAACACCACAGAGGAAATTATACAACCCTTATAGTCTAAAATCACTATAAGCACAGAAAAGGCATATTAACATGGCACCAAGCACATGATTATTTCTAAAGCAATAGATTCAACATCTATTCTTCTTAGATGATCACACTCAGTTCAGACAGGTTTGCTTTCTTTTCTGGTGGCTGCAAGTACGGGAATCCAAACCCTCTACCTTGGTGCTATAACACCACGCTCTAACCAACTGAGCCAACTGGCCAGCTCAGAGACACATTTGCTTTTATTTCAGACTTCAGATGAGGCTTTTGCTTTACAGATTTAACATGCTAGAGGGAAAGGATAAACTTGGAATAAGGTGTCAGGCTGCCCCCGACCCAGCTACCTGCTGCCTGGACCTCACCTCTAAGTTGCTACTTGGTTGTCCTAATCCCACACATCCCAGCCTCACCCATTTCCTATATGGCCTGCTTAGGGCACCTGTCCTGACTTCTGTCACTGTCATCTGTCTAGTCCCCAGATCATGGCCATCTTTCACTGGCCATGTCTG
Organism: Galeopterus variegatus; assembly: GCF_000696425.1. Classification (NCBI taxonomy): domain Eukaryota; kingdom Metazoa; phylum Chordata; class Mammalia; order Dermoptera; family Cynocephalidae; genus Galeopterus; species Galeopterus variegatus. Next base: position 299,943 of record NW_007726342.1, on the reverse strand, counting down.
TTGGGCTGATTTGGCCTTGGTTTTCCCAGTGGACTTTATACCCACCTTTATGTCCTGCAGGGCTGGGGGCAGGATCTCTGCCAGGTTGTTTCCAGACATGTCTGTTGGGCTGATTTGGCCTTGGTTTTCCCAGTGGACTTTGTACCCACCTTTATGTCCTGCAGGGCTGGGGGCAGGATCTCTGCCAGGTTGTTTCCAGACATGTTGATGTTTGCGAGCTGTTGAAACTTTGCTTCCTGCTGCTGTAGCCTTGCTGTGGCTTCAGCATGAGCACTGTTATACGCCTTCCAGAGCTGGAGCAGACTCTGGGCCTTCTGCAGCTGGTCTGCAATGTCTTGGTTTACCTGGGTCCACCTGTAAGTGCCATACAGACAACAGGACCCTCATTCCATCCTTTCCCTTGTAGCAAAAGTACAGTGCACACACTCTGCTGATAAGTTCACAGCAAACAGATCAGTAAGAAGACACTGTTAAATTCTTTTTTAATCATCACTATTATGTAAACCATTATATAAGCAGAAATACAAATTTGGTTATTTACTTGACTTTATATTATTCAATAAAAACTACAAAACTTGTGATTGGCAAAAAATATCTATTGTTTTATGAATGCCTCAACTGTATGCCTGATGAAACTTCTCTGCATGGGAGAGGTTCCTAGTTTACAGAAGGTGTGTTTTTTTAAATTGTGGCTTTATTTAAATTGTGTTTATGTCAAATAAAATTTATATTCCAATTATAAAAGCAACATGTTCCTTATATAAAAGTGGAAATAGAGGAAATTGTTTTATTCCATATACAGACTGTAGTATCTTGCCTTTCTCTCCCATGTAACTTTTTTTTTTTTCTTCCTTTTTCGTGACCGGTAAGGGGATCGCAACCCTTGGCTTGGTGTCGCCCGCACCATGCTCAGCCAGTGAGTGCACTGGCCATCCCTATATGGGATCCGAACCTGCGGCAGGAGCGCCGCACTCTCCCGAGTGAACCACGGGGTTGGCCCTCTCCCATGTAACTTTTAAAAAAATATATTTTCCCGTGTTATAAATAAAAAACAAGTAAACCTAATTTTAAATGGTTGCACACAATGGTCTGCAAATGCCTTGTTTTTCTTTTGTTTGTTTAGTTTAATTGCCAAATTCCCGTTTAGTAGGGATACTGAAGAAACTTGCAATTTTTGCTATTATATATAATGCTCAGATACAACTTTGTTCAAAAGGCTTTTTTTCTTTCTGTATTTCAAGATATTAGCCTTAGACTAGTTCTGGGAGAACTACTGGGTCAAAGAATACAAATAAATAAATATTTGTAAGGTTATGGGTATATATGGTCAAATTGCTTTCTGAAAGCATTATCATATTTACATTCTCACTTGAAGCACATGAGAATGCTTTGTCCACAATATCCTCAAACCCTGCTAACTGGTGAAAAATGGCACAACTGCTTTCCTTTTATGTATTTCAGAAATCTTATTAGAACTTTTTTTGCAAGATTTCCCCCAATTATAAATATAATATGTTTACTGTAAAATAAAAAGACAAAAAAACCCCTAAAAAATGTATGTTTCTTTCTATCTGCCTACCTATCAATCAATGAAAAAGTAAAAAAAGTGCCTGACATCTCATTTATCACGAGGTAACTACTATTAGCATTTTGGAACTCCTTTCTTCAGTCCTAACTATGCCTGTTTTTCCATATGCCTTCCAACATATCTGTATGTAAACAATTGACTGTATCTGTGCAGCAGTGACAACGGAATTCCTTCACAGCAAACTGCCCTGCCATGTGTTTTGAGGGTGGCCCTAAGACTATGTGGAGCCAGATACATTTCTAGGTTCCTTTTGCTATGCCTGTTTTTCCATATGCCTTCCAACATATCTGTATGTAAACAATTGACTATATCTGTGCAGCAGTGACAACGGAATTCCTTCACAGCAAACTGCCCTGCCATGTGTTTTGAGGGTGGCCCTAAGACTATGTGGAGCCAGATACATTTCTAGGTTCCTTTTACCCTCCCTCCTCCCCCATTCCCGTAAGGATTAGCTTAAGA
>NW_007726342.1:296046-297403 GCF_000696425.1 Galeopterus variegatus | reverse complement strand
AACTATGCCTGTTTTTCCATATGCCTTCCAACATATCTGTATGTAAACAATTGACTGTATCTGTGCAGCAGTGACAACGGAATTCCTTCACAGCAAACTGCCCTGCCATGTGTTTTGAGGGTGGCCCTAAGACTATGTGGAGCCAGATACATTTCTAGGTTCCTTTTACCCTCCCTCCTCCCCCATTCCCGTAAGGATTAGCTTAAGAACTGAGGACACCACTGCAGGAATTTGGTGTCCCTTGTTTAACATTTAGTCAAAGTTGATTTCAGGAAAGGCTGAATCTGCACGGAGGAAGAGTGGAAAAGGACACTCAGCAGAGCTAACTCTTCATCACCGTCTCAAGCAAATAATCTTTAGGCCAACTTTCATATCCCATCCATCAAAACAAAAGCCTTGCCATTGACTAGGGCCATACTCCTCAGAAGGAGCTTTCATCTCCCACCATAAGGAGTTTATCAAATTCTTTCCAACCCCACAACATTCTAATATCCTCTTTCTTCCATCTTACAATGCTTCCAGTGATGTCTGAATGCCCCCTGCAGACTGCCATCTGGCCCACCCCTTAGTCTGATTTTGGTGTTCCTGAGATGGTACCAGGCATTTAGTCTATGCCCTCTGAAAGTGACTACACTGGAGCTGTAATTATGGCATTTCTAGATTGATTATACCAAACTCTTGTACAAGGCAGGTAACAGCATTCATGATATCGAATCTTACATAGACTATATCCTTCAAAGCAGAAGAGACCAGAATAGTATGAAACCAGTCATCTCAGGGGATTAAGAAGACTTTGCAAGTCCTATGCAGCCTCACTCACCACGTGTCATACGATAAAGGATATCTGGTCTACCATTCAAACTGTATCATAAAGCATACCTCGTATGAGTATCTTGGCATTTCTCTTCGATTATTTCAGCAACCGAGGGGCAGAAACCTTTGAGTTTGCCGATAACCTCCTGGAGTTTCTCCCAACTCCCTTCACTGCTCTCAGCTTCATCTTGAAGAGACTAAGAGAATGTAGCAGGAGTGTAAGTTTTAGAATGGCCTGGCTCCTTCCAAAGAAGGCAGCAGCTTCTCAACCCTTGCTGCTACAAAAGATAAACACTCAAACCTCACAGGACTGTGATAAACTAGTAGGAATGGGAAGAAGAAAACAACTGAGAAGGCATTCCTACTTGAGGCAGAACCTGAAAGTACTAAGTAATACTAAGTACTCAGTACTTAGGTGTAATAAAAAAAAACAAAAAACCCCAGAAAATAAAACCTTTAAATTGAGAAATAATGTGCACATGGAAAATGAAGGAAAATTCAATGTACAGTTTTACGAAGTTTTACTGATTTGGTTCATGTGACT
>NW_007726342.1:293849-295114 GCF_000696425.1 Galeopterus variegatus | reverse complement strand
AAAATGAAGGAAAATTCAATGTACAGTTTTACGAAGTTTTACTGATTTGGTTCATGTGACTCATTTTGGAATTTCCAGTTAATTTTTGATACAACTGTTTAAAATACTGTCTTGTGTTTCCCGACGTAGGGCACAAGACAGAATCATATCCATTACTGCACTTGCTGCCATTTGGAATTTGCTGCCAGTAATGCACGTGCCAAGCTCTGGTTGATTTACCTGAAGGTTCTGAACCTGGCATCTCAAAGCGTCCAACGATAACACCCCAGGCTTGCTGTGTTCCATGCAGTACCAGAATCGGACTGTCATCATATTCACTTCATCATAGAGTCTGTCATAAGTCTTCCACTCCTGTAAAACTGACTGCATGGAGGCTTTGAGCTCATTGACCTATACAAAAAGTATAGGACACACACCAGTGAAGAACATCATTGGGAAGACATGCTCTCCTGTCAGTTTTTTTGCTGCTACTATTACTACTACTGCTGCTGTATTCAAGTGAGGCATTTCAGTTTGAGAGTACTGGAGGATCACTAGGGATTAACTGAAAGTGGGAGGGGTAGATAAATAAAAAAAAAATCAGAGAAGAATATATTTTAGAATGGGTAAATAGAAAAGAGCCCTAAGACCAGAAGGATCAGCACTGGAGAGTTCAGCCTAGACAAAGACAGCCCAGGGAAAAAACACAGGGCAAGGAATAGAACCTCAATTAGCTTTCAGTTCAGTTACTCTCAATTTGCTTTCTTCTTTTTTTTTTTAAAAGATGACCGGTAAGGGGATCTCAACCCTTGGCTTGGTGTTGTCNTCAATTAGCTTTCTGACCTTGGGCAAGTGATTGAACCCTGGATTCTGTTTCCTCATCCACAAAACAGAGATAATAATTGAAAAACACAAATAAAAGAGTGCCTAGGAAAATGCTCTGAAAAGTGTCATGCGTTCTAAATGCAGGATGTTACCTGGCACATACGTGTTATTACTACCATAGAGCAAGCACCGAGTGGAGAGGAACGTGCTCCACCAAAACAACAGGCAAGTGCAAGGCAGGAGGAAATGCAGCGGTGGGCGGGTTTATCCATTAGTGTGTTTTGATAATGATGATAGAGGTTGAAGCATTTTGTTACCTATTGAAAGTTATCTCAGAGACAATGAGAACATATAAAGAACTGTTACAATTCAACAATAAAAAGACAAAGAACCAACTAAAAAATGGGCAAAGGACTTGAAAAGACATTACTCCAAAGATATACAAATGGTCAATAAGTACA
>NW_007726342.1:290125-293378 GCF_000696425.1 Galeopterus variegatus | reverse complement strand
AAATGGGCAAAGGACTTGAAAAGACATTACTCCAAAGATATACAAATGGTCAATAAGTACAGGAAAAGATGTTCCACACCCACAGTCACTAGGAAAATGTAAATCAAAACCACAAGGAGGAGGGCTGGCTGGTTAGCTCAGTTGGTTAGAGCGCGGTGTTACAAAACCGAGGTTGAAGGTTTGGATCCCCCTACCATCCAGCCTCCAGAAAACAAAAACAAATGCACAATGAGGTATCACTTCCCATCTACTTTGATGGCTATAATCAAAAAGTCAGATAATAACAAGTGTTGGCGAGAATGTGGAAAAATTAGAATCCTCATACGTTGCTGGTGGGACTGTAAAATGGTGCAGCCACTGTGGAAAAGTTTGACAGTTCCTCAGAGAGTTAAATAGTTAGCATATGACCCCAAAATTGTACTCTTAGATATACACCTGCTGTGGATTGAATGTTCCCCCAAACTCATTCAACCTTAAGCCCCACTGTAACTTTTGACAGTGGGACATTCTATTATGAAAATTGAAAGGTGGGCCTTGAAGAGGCGATTAGATTGTGAGGACCATGCCCTAGTGAGTGAATTAACCTATTTGATGGTTTAATGGTGGTTGTGGACATGGTTGTGATGGCATTAAAAGTAGAGTGCATGAGCTCTCTTTCTCTCTGCTTGAGCCATCCATCATGTGACACCCTGTGTTGCTGAGCCACCACCCAAGAAGGCCCTCACCAGATATGTCCCCTGGACTGTGGACTTCCCAGCCTCCAAAACTGTAAGCAATAAATACTATTTCTTCTAAAATTACCTGGTTTCAGGGATTCTGTTATAAGCAACAGAAATGGACTAATACAGTTCGGTAGTTCCTCAGAAAGTTAAATAGTTACCATATGACCTGACAACTGTACTCTTAGATATACACCCAAGGGAATTAGAAGAATATATCGACACAAAAACATGTACACAAATGTTCATAGCAGCATGATTCATAACAACCTAGAAATGGAAACAACCCAATGTTCATCAACTGATTAATGGATAAACTAAATGTGACATATCCATACAATGGAATATTATTCAGCCAGAAAAGGAAATGGAGTCCTGATACATACTACAACACTGATGATCTTGAGAACATTTTGCTAAGTGAAAGCCAGACATGAAAGGCTGCGTATTGTATGATTCCATTTATATATAATATCCAGAACAGGCAGATCCACAGAGAAAGTAGGTTAGTAGTTGCCAGGGACTGGAGGAAGAGAGGTATAAGGAATGACTGCTAGTGGGTATGGGGTTTCTTTTTGAGTTAATGACAATGTCCCTTAATTAGACAGTAGTGATGGCTGCATTTCTCTGTGACTATACTATTAAACACCACAAAATTGAATAGTAAAAGGGCGAATTTCAGGGTATATGAATTATATCTCCACTTACAAAAAAGGATCTGGGTAGCAATGGAGTGTGAGCACCTAGGACATCTTGTGGTGTGACGTCGAGTTTTGGATGTAATCACACAGGCCTGCACTCAGGCCCTCTGTTTTCTGCTTAACAACTACAGGGGCACTGGCACAGCCACGGTGACAGGGAGGTTCCTCAATCTCTGCCCCAAACAGGGACAGATAAAAAGCAAACCAGGACGCTAAAATGTTAGCCTCCTATCGGCAATTGTGTGGGCCAAACATCTTTATAAAGGCAGGATGGTTCAGAAAAAGAAATCAAATCATGTGGCTGAGAAAGTAAAAGATGGAAAGGAGGAGAGAGAGGCAGGGACAGAGCTCCTCAAGGATGTACTTCTCTCTCAGAAGCTGGGACCTATCTGGGTGGCAGACACAATTCTGACACAAAGTACTGCGTCATCCCAGGGCCCACAGGTGCACAGCTACACGAGGACCGCCATGGTTCACATGCACAAGGTCGGATGTACTTCTCTCTCAGAAGCTGGGACCTATCTGGGTGGCAGACACAATTCTGACACAAAGTACTGCATCATCCCAGGGCCCACAGGTGCACAGCTACACGAGGACCGCCATGGTTCACATGCACAAGGTACTCACAGCTCCCACATATAAAGGTGGTGCAACTGATGGTGATCTTAAGGGGGACCCCTTCTATAGCTTCATGGAGAACACGTGGTACGTGTGGTTTGAGAGCAAGGATAAGAAAATCATTACATAAAATTCACTTCAGTAGAAACGAGGAGGAGGAACATTTTCAAAATGTTAAAACTGGGACCAGTCAGGAGGGCAGCATTTATTGAGCACCATTGCAGGCACCACTGTTAAGGCAGAAATAAATGAGGTGTTATCACCCCCATTTTACATACCTGGAAATTAAGACTTGGAGAGGTTAAGTAACCCACCCAAGGACAGAGATAGAAAATGATGCTTCCAGGATCTTTATTCAGGAAGAGATTGCAAAGCCCTTGCTCTCAAACACTAGGCTGCATTGACTTTGGACAGCTTATGCATGAATGATTCATGTCTCATGCCCTCTGCATTTTTTATAATACTTTATCGAGATATAATTCACATAGCATACAATCCACCTATTTAAAGTACACAATCTCCACAATCAATTTTAGAACATTTTCATCACTCCAAAAAGAAACCCTGTACCCATTAGCAGTCACTCTTCATTCTCCCCTAACCACTAATTATTTTCTGTTTCTACAGATTTGCCTATGCTGGATATTTCATATAAATGGAATCATGCAATAAGTGGTTCTTTGTGACTGGTTCCTTCACTTAGCATGATGTTTTTAAGGCCATCGATGTTGTAGAATATATTGGTACTTTATTCCTTTTTATGGCTTTTTCATTCCTTTTTAAATAATATTCCATTGTATGGATACACCACATTTTATTTATCCATTCACCAGCTGATGTACTGGGTTGTTTCCACTTTTTGGCTATTATGAATCATGCTGCTATGAACATTCATGTATAAGTTTTTAGTGTGAACATATTTTAAAATTTCTTTGGGGTTATCTACCTAGGAGTGAAATTGCTCAGTCACATGGTAACTCTATGTTTAACCATTTAAGGATCTGCCAGAGTTTTTTTCTAACGCGGCTGCACCACTTCACATCCCCAACAGCAGCATATGAGCATTACTGCTTCTGCACATTCTTACTAACATTTGTTATTGTATGTCTTTATTACAGTGATCCTAGTGGGTGTGAGGTGATACTTCCTTGAACTTTTGATTGTCATTTCCATGATGGTTAATAACACTGGGCATCTTTTCATTTGCTTATTGGC
>NW_007726342.1:288293-289954 GCF_000696425.1 Galeopterus variegatus | reverse complement strand
TTTTGATTGTCATTTCCATGATGGTTAATAACACTGGGCATCTTTTCATTTGCTTATTGGCCATTTCTAGTATATTTAGAGAAATGTCTATTCAAATCATTGGTCCACTTTTTTCATTTGGTTATTTGCCCTTTTGTTATTGAATTGTAATAATTATATACTCTAGATACAAATCCCTAATGTAATATGTGACTTGTAAATATTTTCTCCCATTTTCCGGTTCGTCTTTTCACTTTTTTGATGATGTCCTTTGAAACACCAAAGTGTTTAATTTTGATCAAGCCCAATTTACCTATTTTTTTCTTTGGTTATTTGTGATTTTGGTATCATATCTAGGAAAACACTGCCTCATCTACAGTCGTTAAGATTTATGCCTATGTTTTTTTCTAAGTTTTATAGTTTTAGCTCTTACATTTGTGTCTTTGATCCACTTTGAGTTCATTTTTGTATATGTTATGAATATAGGAGAGTCTAAGTTCATTGCTTTGCATGTGGATATCCAGATGTCCTGGCACCTTTTTTTAAATTTATTTTTTAATTGACATATACTGATCATACATATTTTGGGGGTACAGAGTTATATTTCAATACATGTATACAATGTATGATTATCAAATCAGGGTAATTAGCATATTCGTCAATGTAAAAATTTATCATTTCTTTATGAGAGTATTTGAGCTCCTCTATTTTAGCCAATAGAGAACACACAATTATTAATTATAGAAGCCTAGCACTACCATAGACCACTAGAACTCATTTCTTCTATCTAGCTGTGATTTTATATCTGTTAGCCAACCACTCCCCATACCCCTCTCCTTCCCAGCCTCTAGTAACCAAAATTCTACTCTCTACAAGTTCAACTTTTTTTTTTAAAGCTTCCAGATATGAGTGAGAACACGTGGTATTTATATTTCTGTGCCTGACTTATCTCACGTAACATAATGTCTTCCAGGCTCATCCATGTTGCCATAAATGACAGGATTTCATTATTTTTCATGGCTGAGCAGTATTCCACGGTGTATATATTCCACATTTTATTCATTCATTCACTTGTCGATGGACACCTAGTTCGATTCCATATCTTGGGTACTGTGAATAGTGCTGCAACAAACATGGGGCAGCACCATTCTTTGAAAAGACTTTTTTCCCCATTGAATTGTCATGGCATCATTGTCAAAAACCAATTGACAGTAAATGTGAGTGTTTATTTCTAGACGCTGAATTCTATTCCATTTATCTATATGTCTATCCTTACGACAGCACTTATCTGCATGTTTTTTTCATGCATTATCTCATTTAATTTTCCCTCTCTATATCTTTATTATATAGTAATTCATCACATTGCAATTATTTATTCATGTGTGTTTCCTATAGTGCCTGTGAGCCCTTGGAGGGCAGGATTCAGTTATTTTTTTCGGTTTATCTTGGTACCCCCAGCAGTGAGCATAGTGCCTCACACAAGGTATGTTTAGCAAATGACTGAATACCATTCAGCCACAAAAAAGAAGAAAATTATGTCATTTGTGGCAACACAGATGAACCTAGATGACATTATGTTAAGTGACATAAGCCAGGCACAGAAAGAGAAATACTGCATGTCCTCACTCATAAGTGGGAGCTGGAAGGAAGGAAGGAAGGAAGGAAGGAAGGAAGGAAGGAAG
>NW_007726342.1:285459-287316 GCF_000696425.1 Galeopterus variegatus | reverse complement strand
CACAATCACAGTAATTTGTTGAACTTTCAAAGGGGGAGAACTGAACTGAGCCCAACAAAGGTGGGAAAGGGGGAGGGGGAGGGGAGGTTAGTGGGAAATTGGTAAAGGGCTACAAACAATGATTACATTGTGTCATGGTGAATATACTAGTTATCCTGATTTGAGCATCACCTATTGCACACAGGTATGGATATTCAACGCTGTACTACACAGATATGTACAATCAATTGTGTTTCAACAAAATAAACAAACAAATAAATAAAGAATTGTTCTCATAGAAGTAGAGAGTAGAATAGTGGTTACCAGAAGATGAGGGGGGCAGCAGGAGTGGGGTGATGGTGAGAGACTGGTCAAAGGGCACCAAACCATGGATAGACAGATGAGTCCTAGTGTAAAACCGCATAGTAGGACGGCTTAGAGTTAACATCGTACACTTCGAAATAGCTAGAAGTGTTGAATGTTCTCATCACAAAGAAATGATAAATGTTTAAGATGATGGATATGCTAATTACCCTGCTTTGAGCATTACACAATTTACACGTTGTCCAAACACATTATACTCCATAAACGTACATTTATTATGGGTCAATCACACACACACGCAAAGACAATAAGATCATCCCCCTTTTCCTGCCTGAGTCCTGGGGGAGGGATGAGGCTGAGCACTGCCTATGTGTTTTATTCATACAGGTTATTCCCAATTCCCTCTTGGAACAAATGGGTGAAAGTAGATCTTAGTAGATGACAAATAGCCCACAATGGGGATTCTCTAGGAAATGTGGATACACCTATACTTGGTTAGTATTTAGAGTTTTCTCCCTCCAGTGTAAAATGTCATGGTTGTAATGTCTAGAGATGCCTGTTCTCTCTCTCTCTTTTGGTGCCCTGCTCCTGGAAGGAGTAAAGAGACTTTGACATGCCTTTCGTACATTACCAGACATCCTGCACACTCTCTTCCTTTCTACTTTCTCTTCACCACCATGCTGTGTTCCTTCCCACCTCTGCAGTGGGAAGCTGACCATGCTCCCAGCTGGCAGCGGCCCCCTCCCTCCCTCCCTCCCTGAGGCACCTCCCTGTATGTGGGGAGTCAGAGCTGCTTCCTCACAGCTGCTCCTGTGGTTCTAGCCAGGAAACAATGCCAGATGCTGTTGGATTTGGGGATGGAGACATTTATATCTGGGTGAGTGCATTAGACAAAACAAAGACAACCAAGTAGATTTCCAGTCTGTCAGTGATGTTGGAATTGGTAGCTTTGCCTCTAATTATTCAGCACATCACGTGGGATTTGAAATGCTTTCCCCTGCTTCATTTCAATATTTTTCTCGCCTTTAAGTTTTTAGTATACAGTAAGTCTCCGTGATGAAAGAACAACAATAACAACAAATAAGATAAAAGAAGAATATGGGAAGAGAAACTGCATACATCAAATGAATTATAGTACCTGATTGATAACACTGTTCCTCTTTTCAAATAACCTGTCAATTCCAGATGTTGTATCTTCTGACAACGGCATTGCCCCACTTTCTAAAGTCAGGTAACTTTGTCTCAGCTCATCCAGTGCTTTGGATTTAATTGCAAGTTGATTTTCTATATCCTGGAAGGGCAAGAGAAACAGGTTTTCAATGCACAATATTACAAAACAATTAATAAGATGTAAGGGACAGGAGTTCACTCTTTTCAAGTAAAACTACCATTAGAGTATGTAATTATACAGCATGACATCAAAGACACTTTAATCATAATGCACTCTGAATTCAGCTATGTACTACACAGCTCTATATTTTAGGAGAGTTGAAGCAAAAAGTCCTTGCTGGTATAGTAGAAAGAATCTGGGAGATTGGTCCCCACTCCACGTCT
>NW_007726342.1:274711-284411 GCF_000696425.1 Galeopterus variegatus | reverse complement strand
GCAAAAAGTCCTTGCTGGTATAGTAGAAAGAATCTGGGAGATTGGTCCCCACTCCACGTCTGTCCTGTACTGGCTACTTGGCCTGGCGTAAGTCATCACACCCCTGAGTCTCCATTTCCTCATCTGGAAGATAGTGATGATACCCTGTGCCACGAAGGCTCAGAACTCAAACGGAGCCACAAGTGGGAAGGCGTTTTTAAACCATAACGCAGCATATAAGCGACAGGCAATATAATTACTGGTCACATAGTTGGTAATAGCTTTAATACCTTTCTGCATCTCTTAATTATAGACTAATCCACTCATTAAAAGGCACCCCNATCATATACATTGTATATTGACAAAATAAAAATTAAAAAAAAAATAAAAAAAAATAAAAGGCACCCCTGGTCCACTCTTTACAGACATATTTTTCAGGAACCTACAGGAGCCCTTTGCTAAAAGGAGAAGATGGAGCCAGCAGTCTGGAAACAGAGATGATCGAGATCAGTAGCAGAGTTGCCACCCTGCACAGAGGAAAGACAGAGCTGCTGATCTGCCCTTCTCAGGATCGGGGTTGAAATACAATTTGGAACAAGTTTCATCTTTTTTCCTTCTTATTAAAGAATTACAAGCTCATTACAGAAAATTTGGAAAATACAAAAGATTTTGGCATTCAAGAGGATTCATTCTGAATTCCTTTCAAATCTCCAATTTTACAATGGGGTGCACTCCTGCCCTTTCTTTAGTGTTACATTTCCATCCAGACACATGTGCTTTGATTGCAGGACCTTAGGCTAGTGACCCTTTGCTCACGTTTTATTCCTCTCTTAAAGATTGTTTTTCACAAAAAATTCAGCTTTTTTTTTTTTTTTAATTAATCCTTCATAGGAATAACTGTGTGGTCCATAAGGAAAGAGGAATCTGAGCGTGGTTGCTGAGCAGGTGGCTGGGTTTGTTCCCTGGTGAGGGATTCGGTCCCTTGCATGAGCCACACAACCTGGTCCTAAAACTCAGCCCCAGTAAAAACACCAAATTACCACATGCTGGGAACCTTTAGGTCACTCTTTAAATGGTGAACTCACAAACTTTAAATCAATAAATGTCAGGGGTCTCCTGGACTGAAAAGTGGAAAGAGGGAGAAAAATCTGTTCCATAAGAAACTGATAACTGGCTGGGAATGGGAATGCACAACGCCAGAGGATGGACCGAGACCCACTGTGTGACCCTCTATACCTTTTGAATGTACAGCCATGTGAACAGATAGCATATTCATATAAAACCTCTATGATAACAATCCATCCGTAAGTGCACTATTGAGAGTTATTGCTAACAAGTGGGTGCATTTCTGAGCTATCATTTTTATGGATTGGTTGCAAAAGCACCCAGCACGCAAACCCACAAACCAGCATCTCTGGACCAGCCTTTGCTGACTCGGTCAGCGGCCCTCCATTAATCTCCTGCACCCTCACTGGCTCCCTGACGCTCCCCGACAACCTTCTCTGTTTGCATGTTTACTTTATCATCAATTTGAACCTTTTTTCTTTGCAAAGTTATAGCTTAAAACACTAAAAATATTGAATTACTCTCCTTCTTTGAACTTATAAAACAGTTTTCCCTAAAGGCTCAACTAACTAGAGATTTCTGGAAATACTTATATACCAATAAGTCGTCATATTTCCTCCATAATGTAAAGAAAACTGATGAGAAAGGACTACTTAGCAAAGAGTTGGAAGAAACAACAAACACACACACATAAAAAACACACAAAACAAGTAGCACAAACAGTAACCATGGCAATAACAACACATAAATACACACACACACAATGGAGCTATTTTTGGTTCTTTTTCTCCTCGGAATAATAGGGATTTAGCCTGGTGGTTCTGTAATCTGACCTTGCTCACTGAGGCCTAACAGTACCTTTTGAGATTCTCTAGAATTTGCAAGTCCTGTTTTGCTCTCATCTATTCTGTGAGAATCAGTGTTAAATATTTTAAAAATATCTAAATTCCTCTGAAATGATTATGAGTGTACTTCTGTGAGAAGCTGCGGTTGCTTATGGTATAGAAGCATCAAACTTAATAACCTCATCTCAAACCTCCCCACTCTAGTCAACTACACAATTTTCCTTGATAATTATAATATGTCAAACCTGGTCTTTTTCTAGTCATCTAGAATTTTGGAAGCTCTTCAGAATATTTTGAATCTTAACTGTCTTTAATGCTTCATAAACGCCAATCCTCAAGTTTTCTAGAGTAAAGCCACTTTAGCAAGCTTACCGGAACTGAAAGATTCTACCCTGGGATAAGTCATTAAACTGTTTGCTAATCATTTTTTTTTTTGGTTATGAATATTCATGAGATACAAAGCTGATGTCACCCCTCAGGCCCAAGATGTGAAGGTCAGATTCACGCTGGCAGCATACCCATTACCACAAATTGCATTTGTACCCCTTGCTTATCATTTTATTTCCTATAATCAATTAGTGAAGAAAAAGCAAAAATAAAGTTTGCAGAAAAGCATTTTTTCACGTCTACTTAATAGATGTCCTCAAGCAACTACTAAGCACCTGTGAGTCTCACAGGCGGTGACAGGTTCACAGGCATGCCGAGGAGCCAGCCTGCCCAGAGAAACCCACAGGCTAGCAGAGGACGGGTGTAGAGCACACAGATGAGTTCAGTACAGTCTCTGACACAAGATGCTACCCAGGGTGCTAGATGCCTATTTTATTAATTTACTTCTATCTCTGCCTTGCTACGGCCTTTTATAGAGATGCATCCAAGAAAGCAAAATAAAAAATCAAAACTGGAACAAACAAGCTAATGGCAAGTATGAGGGCACACAGGAAGGTCCACACTCGGCAGGTATGAGGTGAGGGAGGGGCTCGGGGGGCTCGGGCTGAGTTCTGACATAGATGAAGGAGAGCTTGTGGGTGGATGGTGGCAAGAGGGGAACGGGGAGCCCACAGTCTGCAACTGGCGGCATGCGATGGCACAGAGGCAAGAACTGCTGAGAGTTCATGCAGTTTTCAGGTGGGGACTGACAAGAGATGATGCTGGCCAGGCATGTCTGTAAAGTACTTTAAAATACTTTGGCAAAGGTAGTGGGAAATCATACACAGGTTAAAGTACACCCAGATGCAACCAGGTACCACCAGATATGCAAACTGCAGGGTGGTTGGTTAGTGTGTGAATTAGGAAGCCCACTATCCCTGGGGGGTGACCACAGAGCTTCTGAGCTCCACGTCTCAGTCAGCACCATTCATTTGGCTAATGAGCATAGCTAATGTTAGAAATGGTTCTTGTAATTGGTGAAATTAATGGCTTATTAAATAAATAGCATGATGAGTATTAAAAATGGGTTCTTACAAGGTAAATTACATGTCCCAAAGACAGGTGGATTGGCTAAACTACTGTAGATACAATTTCCACCCTTACTTGAACAGGATATAAAAATTGAGCATAGCCTGTTGCCTTCGCCCTGGGCAATAATCTCCAGGATAAGTCCCCATGTGGTTTTGTATCCAACCTAAACTTCAAGGACTCTGGTTGCCTAATGTTGGCCATAGAGATACTGAACTCTTGCTTCTGAAATATTAACATGTCTGCCATGCGTTAAGCTTTCATGCAAAGTGGTGGTAGACACAGAGTTAGGCTTCTTGAACTTGGTCATATGAACTGTTTTTATTGCTTGCTTGCTAATAAATGTTTCTATCGTAAATGTTTATCTGGTATTTGTCTAATTACAACTTGGTAGTGAAGATGTGTGGGGAATAGCTAAATTTAATCCACCTCAAACTTGTTTAGTGGCTACCATTATTAATCAAAAACAAAAACAAAAAAGACTGAGAATTATATGACTCCCTTGGTTTAGGTCTTCTTAAAACTCTTTGTAGGTGAGAGAATGTGATAAGGGGCCCAGAATGCCATTCTAAACATTGGAAATTCATTCTACGGGCAATATGGAGCCACGAAGGATATTTCAGTGGGGGGCTGCCGTGACCTCCTGCATGTCTGTGGCAGCATGGAGAAGGAATCAGAGGGCAATGACATTGGAGGCAGGGAGGCTGGCTGGTGGCACTGTGGGAAGAGGCCCGCAATGGGAGTGGTCTGTGTGAGGCCAGTTTTGATGGAGATGGACAGACTAGATAGTGAGGAGCAAACTGAGAGGAACTAATGAGTAACTGGAGGCAGAGACAAGGAGCACAACGGCTCCTGGGCTTCTGGAAAGGGCAGCCTGGTGGGGGGTGGTGTGGCACTGAGCTGTGGAAGGCAGGCTTCCAGGCAGGAAGGACGGTGAAGCCCAGGTGGGTGTAAGAATGTCAGAGTGGAGCTGGGTAGCAGGGAGATGGGAACAGGATATGGCCATTGGAAAAGACCTCTTATGGTGGTGCTGCTGCTCACATTTCATGTCTAGTACTGTCCTGGAATGTTCTCAGCAGAATTGGGGTCTGCCCTGACTTCCTATCCCTGACTGTGACAAGTGTGATGCTCTCACGTAGCAGGCGCAGAAGCAGCACAACCTGGGCCACCTGCAGCTACAGTGACAGCTGAAGTGCTTTGCATAAGGAGCAACCCAATCAGGGAGGATCACTCTATATTGTGACAGGGCATCTCAAAGACTAAGTGACCTGGCAGAGCACTGTGGAGCAAACAAAGGGCATGGACAACACCTTCAAGCCCAGACGTGATTCGGACAGTGGTTCCAAGACAGCACAATAAGTAGAAGAAAATTATTTTCCTCTGACAAAATGCAGGATGAAATACTAAAAATAATGGAAACTTCAGACTAATTTTGCAAATGTTGGGCAAAATAATAAAAAACACAAAAATTGGGAAGCATCTAAATCAAAATTCCCTTTGAACATTTGAACATGTCTGTGATTCTTTTCATTTCTAATACTGACAATTTTTATTGGGGTATAATCCTAGTACTCATATATTTGTATATAAAGTTTTGCATTCTTTTTCTGAAACCTCGTAAGAGCAACAATAACCATGAAAATACCTTCTGTTTATCATAAAAAATGGCACTTTGCAATTTTGTAAAACCCATGGATAATTATCTAATTACATAAGAAAGTAAGTAAATACAAGGGGAGTTGAAGGGGAGTCTGCAGAAACTATAGCAATTTGTCCTCTACCTTGGGACAAGACTGGTGACAAAGTAGCCCAACCACACCGTGTGGGACAGGACGAGGTTCTCCTCCTTACCTGACAGTCCAGGAGCAGCTTCTGGACCGAGATCACATTTTCAGGTTTCTGTAAAATTTTCAGTCTCTCTTCCTGTGCCTCCATCCAGCTGTTCAAAACCTGTATTTTGTTCTCATTCTCAGTGATACTTTCTAAAAGTTGTTCTAAATGCTGTATCTATAAGTGATGAGTAGAAAAATTATTATGAAATATTTTTCTTATTTTAAACTACATGCTTTAAAATGTAAACGCCACAATATGTTATTTTTAAAAGAACTTTGTTTCTTTTCAAATTTCTAATGTTTCACATAAAAAGATACCCCAATAGCTTTTGGAATAAAGATTCATAAGTCAGGAAATGGAGTTAAAATTCCTGTTTAAAGAAAACTCACATTTAAAGTGAAAGCTAATCTGTGAGAAAAGTGGCTGATGTGGAATTTCATAACATCTTACAAAACAAAGTCACACTGCTAACGTTCAACATCTATTCATATATGTAAAGCTTAAGAAAATTTTCTTTCCCCAGACACTCTTCATTAGAGTTGCTTAAATATTATATCAATATCAACAATATCACAAGTAATTTATCAACTGAACAAAATTATTTTTAATGTCTGTCATTCTTTTCATTTCTAATACAATTTTTATTATGGTATAATCATAGAACTCATATTTCATATGTAAAGTTTTATATTCTTTTCCTGATACGTGTCATAAGTACTCACTTTGTTAATATATATGTTAATATAAATTTTAAAAGGCTGCCCAATATTTCATCAAATAAACACAGTATAATTTGATTATTACTCTACAGTTGGAAACTAGGGCGTTCTACATTTTCACCAGTGTAAATAATGTTAAACTGAACTATTTGTATACAATTCTGTTCTTTTTGAAAGACTATCTACTTAAAGTTAAATGTGTAAGAAGTGGACTGCTGGGTTAAGAGATAAGATAATTATTAAGGTTCTTTAAATTTTCCAAATGCTTTCCACAAATATTTAAGCCATTACCAGCAATGTATGAATGTGATAGCCTCGGGATTTTATCTTTATCTTATTAGATTTTTCCAGTTTAATAAGTATATATTCTGTAATGTTTATTTTGAATATCTGATAGTTGAAGTTGATATCATTCCATGTTTATTTGCTAACTATAATTTCCTCTCATGAACTGTCTGCTCATGTTCTTTGTCCATTCATGTACTTGAATCCTAATTGCATAAATTCATTTGCATGCATTTTCTACACAGACAAAGATCAACCAATTGTCCCTACCAGTATATATAAGTATTACATTTTTTTCAGGAATAAGTGTTCTTAATCTTTTCAAGAGTTGGAGAGTGAAAAATCTACCAAAAAAATCACATGTATTTTTCTCCCTTTTTATAATCTTTTCAAAGCTGAAATAGCTTTGCCCCTTCTGAATATCTACTTTCACAGAAAATGTCAAAATCTCTGACCATTTAGTAGCCTGACATAATACATGACACCTGCTGAAATAAAATTTCTCCACTTGCCTAACTCAATTTCCCACTAAGAAATCTCAATAAAAATATTAGAACTATTTTCGTACTCTTTTATATGCAACAGTGGAGCATGCAAAAACATAAGATTTATAAAAGGGCTGTAATTGAGATGATTATTAGGCTTAACTGTACATCAACTATCCAAATGTCTTTTTAAATTTTCAGACAGTGTTACTTCACACAGGTAAATCCATCCATCCCACTGTGACCCAGGAGCACACCTTTCTATTCAGTGTTCCGTGTACTCGGTGCCACTGGCGGTTCATCTCCCCCAGGTGTTCTGCAAACTCCGTTCTTTCATAGCGCTTGCTTTCTACATCACAGGTGCTTAACTGAAGTAAAGACTGGTTAACAAAGTCAACGATCCACTGGTTATAGTCCATTTCCATTCTGAACTCCTAAAACAAACAGATAGGCAAAATAAAACACCTAAAGCTGAATGGAAGTTGGTTAGATGCACTGGATTTCCCCTTTCATGCACTCTAGGGGGCACCAAGCTCCCATCCATTAATCAAGGGGCACCTGCCAGGAATTCCGTTCCACCCCCTACCCCCCATCAGGAGTCTGCTTTATTTAAGCGGAGATTCTTCTGTGGAATTATGCATTCCTGAGAACACAGACTCATAGCTTTCAGACAGACTGAAAAGTCAAAGGGAGCACTGTGTATGGTAGCTGCCATCATCTGAACTGAAATCAGGAGCCAGGGTCCAACAGGAGGCTCCTGTGAGAGTCAGCTTGAGAGCTACGCTGGAATCTGTGCCACCGGAAGGGCTCATGGAAACAACTAGATGGGAAGTATAAAGTCCAGGCTCTCCCAGAAAACCCAGGACACCTTTAAGGAACTCTGCCAATTTAGGCAGCTTCTCTGTTCCTTTGGGGATAGTCTAGACCTCCCAGGGCAGTTTCGATGGCTTAAAGTGCTATAGTAATCCTAAACCCACCCAGGGCCAACCACGTTTCTGTCAAGCCTGGGTTTTTTCCTGACAAGTGCTAGAACTTATCCCTATGGGGACATCCAGGGAGAGAACCATGTGGTATGTTCTAGGTTATTAGATCCTATGAGAATATACCCATTTCGACCTTTTAAAGATTCTACTACTCACTGAAGTTAGGATATGATAGTTTATAAAAACAAAATCCTCTGCTAATATCATGCTTGGGATGAAGCCATTCATGTTCTGTCTACCAGAGGCTAGCCCAGCCAGCCTACGAGGCCTCTGAAAGCATCCACCAGGCTCATCACTCATCCCTGTATGCCTAGCACACTGCCTGGCACCCAATAAATGTTTGTGTGTGGCTTGTTAACTATTGATTAAATCTACTCAAAATTCAATATTGTGGAGAAGGGTGTCTATTTGTAGAAGGATATCAACTTATTCTTGCTCACTCTCTTACTCAAAGAACATTTATTAACATCTGTTGGATGTCAGGTATTGGACTAGGTGTGCTGCTTCAGGGAGGTGAAAGATAGCCCCTGCCCTCAAAAAGCTTAGTTAAGGTGTAGAACAAGCAAGTAAACAAATAATTATAAAACTCTGTGGTCAGAACTATTGATAGCATCATGGAGACATCTGATCCAGGAAAGTCATTCAATCCAGTGGGGAGAGCCAGGGGTGGATTTCCAAATGAGGAGACACTTGAGCTAACTCTTGAAGGATGACTAAGAGGATCCACACAGCGGAAAGTAGGGCACTGGCATTCCAGGCTGAAGCACGAGGAAGGAGAGCAGCGAGCAGTTGAGGCATCGAAAACCATGTGGTCTAGACGGAGTCTAGGGTTTACGCGGAGGAGTGGAAAGACGAGGCTGGGGAGATGAAGAGGGGCCAGAGACTGTGAAAAGCTTGGACTGTCCTGCAGTGTTGGGAGCTAGCAAAGGATGTGAGTGGAATAAGAGCAAGAACCCTAACTTCTCTCTCTAGAGCCATTCACCACCCCATTCCCAGCACCCGGAATTAGTTTTTCTAAATTGTATCCTCCATGTCTCTTTGTCTAGCATTTCCCCTCCAACTGATTCGCTTTTTTATTTATGAAAAGACTTCTGCTCCTTTTGTACAATTACCTTATACTTCCGAAGAAGATTTTTAACGTGAGATGCAGAACTTAGTGAATGCACAGAGTCTTCATCTTCAGTTTGATGCTCCACATTGTTCATCCAGCTAATCATTTCTGTGATTGCTTTACGAGATGGCAATTTCTCCATCTGAAGCTACAAGGACAAAATGATTTCCATTTAATTGCCTACAGTTAACAAAATGAATCAGAGCATTACTAAAGATGATATCTGGTTTGATAAAAGGTCTTGCTACATAATTATGCAGGTTACTCACAAAAACAAACTTAGCATTCAAGCTTAGAATAAGTGACCCCACAACAATGACAATGACCTTCACACGAACTAACACAGTGGCACAGATAAACTGGGAGAGAAAGTAATTAAGCCTGATTTCTCTCTTAAGAAAGATCCCACTGGAGGAGAGTCCAGTAATTAAGATCTGTATTCAGTGGTGCCAGAGAAAAATAGGTAGTGTCAATGAAAATTATTGAGTCAGAGAAATAATTTTAAAAGAGTTCTGAGCTAACAAGTGAATGCTAATTCAAATGCTGGCTCTTTAAATACTTACCTGGTGAAGTTTTTCTTGGATATCTGGAAGTTGAGTTATAAGCATTGTCCATTTTTGTTCAAACTGTGCTAATGAAGATCTCAGAGTAGCTGTATCAGCTTCTTTCAGGTGAAGAAGTTGGTTCCCAGTACTTATAACTGCAGTCTTCAACGAGGACTTTTCATCAACTTCCTTCAAAAACTCCTAGAGGAAAGTTTTAAAATTCAGAAACTTTTAAAATGTAAATTTAGCACAGGGTAACTAATAGAATAACTGGTTAGAGCTCAAAACTAAACACAGTAAATATTTCAAGGTGTATATACACACACACACATTTACACACACACACACACACACACACTCACTCACATACACGTATATTTTCCCACTAAGTGTCA
>NW_007726342.1:273648-274024 GCF_000696425.1 Galeopterus variegatus | reverse complement strand
ACACACACACACACACACACACACTCACTCACATACACGTATATTTTCCCACTAAGTGTCAGGCACTATTCCAGGCATTAGCTGCAGAGTGAGAAACAAGAGATGGAAATCCTGTCCCCAGTGAAGATTATAATCCAATGGTTTAACACTTTTAAAAATAGACAAGTTATTATTTCAATGTAAGTTTTACAAGAAACTGTGCAACCCAACACAGAGTTCATATTAAATGAACTACTCGCAACAAATGTTTAATTAAAATATTTGAAATTTTTCCTATGCATATATCGGTCTTTCCAAGTATATTTTAAAATATTTACATTTCAATACCAAACTGAGTAATCATAGCTACAAAATATGGAAAATAGAAAAAAAAAAA
>NW_007726342.1:260937-272945 GCF_000696425.1 Galeopterus variegatus | reverse complement strand
AAAAAAAAAAAGGAGAAAAGACTAAGGGAAAAGACTAAAGGGTTTCTTAGTACAACTTATATTACAAAATTAATACTTTTTTCCTTCAAAAAAACATCAATAGAACAAAAGCTTTTTAGTAGAAATAGCAACTCTGTATACAATAATTTAAAACCATGCATTTAAAATTTATGAATTAGGGTGGTGACCCGTTAGGTCAGTTGGTTAGAGAGCAGTGTTATAACACCAAGGTCAAGGGTTCAGATCCCCATACTCTCTGGCCACACACACAAAAAATCATATCCATAAAATCAACACCATATTTTCTCCTTATTTTAATGTGTGTTTCCCTGTGTTGATAAGCTCCATTATTCAGGAAATCATGATAAACAATCCTATAAAGTTGTTTTTGGTTTATGTGAGGATTTTTTTTTTTTTGCATTTGCAAAATATGCCCCATAACAGAGCAAGTTTTAAATTTATATGTATTTGATAGGGTCAATTAAAAATATAGCTTAGAAATATATAAATTGACAGCATAAACAAATAGTTCTAAATCTGCAGAATGCAAATGCTATTAGCCCAAGTCTCATCCCTTATGTGCACATGAACATGGAGATTATCACACCAACCCAATACTTGTTCCCTATCATTTATTTCTGACCAATAATTATCAGAGCATATTCCACTACAACTTACAAAAAATTGGTTTATGTTGCTTCTGATTGTATCCAAGTCCTGAGACACATTAAGGGACTGTTCTTTCCAGTAATTCAGAGTTTGCTGAGAAGACTCTAACCACTTGGTTAACTCCTCTGAATCTCTGTTATAACTAACAGAAACAAAGCGAGAGAGAAAGGAAATTAGAAACATACTCTGATGATAATATGCATCACCACCATATTTTCTCCTTATTTTAATGTGTGCTTCCCTGTGTTGATAAGCTCCATTATTCAGGAAATCATGATGTGCATAAGGATTACATCATGTTTTATACCATGTCCCAAATCTGATGTTATTGGCATTTTCTAGGACTCTCTGTTATGACTGATCAAGAACAAAGAGGCATTTTAGTCTAAATTTTTTTTTATTTCTCATTACAGCTACACAAAAGTATACCTATGGGTAAGAACAGAGATTATTTTCACACCTCAAATGTCCTCTCTAAATTTGTTTATAGTGAAAATATAACCAGTATTTATATAAATTGCTGTTAGCTGAATGCCAAAAGTTATTTATCTGATGTGATGAAAATATCCAGTGAAAATGCTGCCCCTCTTGTAACTTTTAAACTTCTTCAGGTTAGGTGCTTCTGGTCAAAATGGTGGAACAGACAGTCCCCAGCATCCCTCTCTCCCACAAATCAACCAATTTACAACTATTTAAAAGCAACAACAGCCAAGCTGCGGCTGCTAGAGCTCAGGGGAAGAGGAGGAGAGACCTATAGAGTGCACGAAGGTGGGAGAGAAAGAAAAAACTGCTCTGTTTCAAGCCCCAGCTATGTCCAGGCTGGAGCTGCTGAGCACACAGAGCAGGAGCCAGCAAAAGCTGC
This sequence comes from Galeopterus variegatus, assembly GCF_000696425.1. Lineage (NCBI taxonomy): Eukaryota > Metazoa > Chordata > Mammalia > Dermoptera > Cynocephalidae > Galeopterus > Galeopterus variegatus. Next base: position 271,414 of record NW_007726342.1, on the reverse strand, counting down.
AGTTGTGCCCTTCGGATGAAGTTGCTTGGAGGTGGCAGGGGAGAAGAGGGCCTAGGTGGCCCCCAGGCCAGAAAGATCACTAATAGGGTTCCTGTGGACCCACCCAGGAGTGTGGAGCCACGACAACTGAAAAAAAGGAGCCACTCAGAGGCCAGTGAGTCATCGCAAGGGACTGGTGCATGGCCTGTCCTATGGGAAGTGTTTGCAGTACAGGCAAACAAACACTAGGAGAAGAGTGGGCACAGCAAGAACAACTGATCTGCACCCCAATCAGCACAGGACCACTCAGAGGAGACCTGTCAGTAATATAGAATTGCATGGGGTGCAGTTTGATGAAAAAACTCAGGCCCAGACCACAGTTTCTACACAACCCAGGTGCACCAGATCTCTTAAGAGCCAGAAGGACCTACAAAGTCAACCATTAAATCCTGAGCTGCACAAAAAGCCTTCCCTAGGGAATCAGCAACAAAGCAGCAATTTAGCTCAACCACACAGCTCAAATACTGATCCCCACAGGAAGTTCCCCTATTTTAGAAGTAAGCAGAGAACAACAAATTAGTTCCAGCACAGAGTTTAAGTGGTGGGTACAACAAATAATCCAACACAGAACTGAAAGAAAAAACAAAGTACCCACAACCAGAGACAAAGTTTGATATTAACTAGTAAAGGTCTTATTTCACCTAAGAACACCTATAACACTAGAAGGACCAGAAGTCCCCTGGGCTACCAAGCCAGAAAGGGGGAAGGGCTGGGGGCCTCAGCAATGCCCCCTGACACCCGCAAACAATCCCAAAGGTGGGGGATGAGGCCCTTGGCCACACCCTCCTGACACATGTAGCCAGCCCAGCAGTGACCACCAAGCCTCTGCAGGAAGCACTCTGGGCTCTCCCATCTGGAGTGGTGGGGGGCCTCAGGCCTCGGCCATGCCCCCCCTCGACACTCACAGTCAGCCCAGCAGCAACCACTGAGCTTCCACAGGAAGTGTCCCAGGCTCTCCTGAGCTGAGGGGGGGAGGGCCTTGGGCCTTGGCCACGTTCCCCCGACACTAGCAGCCAGCCCAGCGGCAACCACTGAGCCACCACAAGATGCACCCTGGGCTCTCCCAACCTGGGATGGTGGGGGGCTGGGGCCTCAGCCACATCCCCCTGACACATTCAACCAGCCAGTGACCCCCAAACTACTGCAGGAAGTGCCCTGGGCTCTCCCAAGCCGGAGCAGTGGGGGGCCTTGGGCCTTGGGCACACCACTCTGACAGGTGCAACCAGCCCAGCAATGACCACCAAGCCACAGCAAGAAGGGCCCCAGGTTCCCGAGTTGGAACAGTGGGGGGGCGAGGGCTTTTGCCACACTCCCCTGACATCTGCACCCAGCCTAGCAGTGACCAAGGCACCACTGGAAGCCCCCCAGTCTCCCCTGTGGGAATGAGGGGGTGCCGCAGGCCTCAATCCTGCCCCTCTTTCTTCCTCCTTCTTCCATCCCATTCCTTCTCCTTTCCCCCTCCCCCTCTCTCCTAGCTGATCCACAACATCCTAGAATATAAAAAATAATATTAATAAAATTACATTTTCTTACAAAAAAAAAAGAAAGAAAAAAATAAACTTCATGTTAAGACAGCCCTCTAACAGGCAGAAATTAGAATGAGGTTTAAACTTTCTATGTTCTTCACCTTCTTTAAGTGGTCCATGATTATACCAACTAAGCCAAAAAAATTCTCTGAAGAACTTGAAAGACTTCTTCAAACAATTCTGTGAGCTAAAATTTTAAGATTTTTGGAAGAAGGTAGGAAAGAGCAACATCATGGCACAAAGGCAATATATGTACATACAGTTTTATAACAGAATTCCTAGTTTCTGTAGAAATGTATAAATGCTCCCCAGCAAACTGATTACATATTGTCTTGAGTCTAGCCAAACTGGTATCAGCAACTCTGGATCCCTTTTAGTATGGAAAAGGGACCCAACTGCTTTAGACTGTCAAAGAAAAAAAAAAAGTACAAAAGAGGGACTGCATGTAAGATTTAATTGCCTGCTGAATCCCTCTGGTCTTTATCCCCAGCAAAATTAGAAGCCAATCAAACCCCTAAGAAAACACACCTGAGCAGATGCTTCAAAAGTGTTTGCAGTCTGTGGAGTTCATGGTCAATTCTCTTGTTGAGGGACAACCACTGCTCTTCCAGTTTTGCAATCTGGACCTCTAGTTCAGGACAGCTCACAGATGCCACCAGCAGTTTGCCTTCATTCAGAGTTTGGTAAAGCCGGGCATGATTTCCATCAATGCTTCTTTTTATTTGCTGATGAAAGTAAAATCATAGAATGAATTATTTAAAAAATAAAACTCACCAATCTATTTGCATATACTTCATTAAATCCCTACACTAGGGGCAACTGTAGAAACAATACAGTTTCCCAACCCCGAAGACTGTAGTCTGGCTGGCCAGACGTGATTGATGGTTTACTGATCAACTTTCATGATGAGAGTGTCCAATTAACACATTTCTGTAGCACAGATTCAACGCTATAGACTTATGCACGCGAACCAAAAACCAAAACTCACAGATTTAGATCTGATAGTTAATTCTTCCATCTAGACAAAAAACAAAAAAAAAAAGCTAGCAGTCTATAGACCACGTTCAGCTTGCAGATATAGGTTTCATGTGACCTAAAGATTATTTTGAAAATCAAGAAGTTTTACATACAAAACAGGATTTCTAGCATCTCAGGGAAAACTGGAAGATCTAGCAATTGTGAGTCTGCACTCTCATGTGGCAAAGCCTGGCTGTAACCTAGTAGCAATGGCTCCCATGAGAAGAGCCTACTCTCTTTAGTTCTCTCTCCCTCAGTCACCACCACCCTTCTGATTGCAGACACAGCCAGCATTCCTTATTTCTGTTCTCCTGACTGGTGCCTGGAAGCATTTCAGATTGGGACTGAGACATATGAAGGGGATAAATAAGAAAACATTTCTCTATCATCTGTTAGATACAAATAGGGAAATTAATTTATTTCTGGAGTGTTCTAAATGTAAAGATTCAATAGGGAGAAAGGAAGATAACATTAGAAGAACAAATTAAAACAGATAACGCATCATTAATGCAACTTCATGAAAAAAGAGAATTCTTCAAAACTGTGAATACAAGGACCTCCTGAAGAAAAAAGTCTGTCTAAAGGCAATTATGATCCACTGCTGGGTTCAGTTAATGCCATTTATCCTGACAGCTGTTTAATCTCTTTTTTTTTTGTGACCAGTAAGGGGATCATAACCCTTGGCTTGGTGTTGCCCGCACCGCACTCACTTTTTTTTTTGTGACCAGTAAGGGGATCATAACCCTTGGCTTGGTGTTGCCCGCACCACACTCAGCCAGTGAGCGCACCGGCCATCCCTACATAGGATCCGAACCCGTGGCCTCCCCGTGCACAGCGCCGCTGTGCTTCCAGTGCCGCACTCTCCCGAGTGAGCCACGGGGTTGGCCCGACAGCTCTTTAATCTTAAAAAATAAATTATTATTAAAATAGAACTTTTGCTGTTTTCCAATTACCTTATATCTTTTTAGAAATTACCAAGGAATTCCACTTTCAATGCCATTTCCAGCACTCCCATTTGTAATCCCCCCCACCCACGCCATCTGAGCCTGTGAGCTAGAATAGAACATCCAACATCAGTTTTAAAAAAATAATTATAATTTTCTAAGTCCTTAAGTGTCAGACACCCCATCTTTAGAATATCTCTGAGAAGTTTTATTTGTCCATGTTATACACAGGAGATAAGACTGTGTGCTGGTCACTCAGCCTGTGAGGTGCCAAGCAAGCATTCGAGCATGAGTGTGTGGGACTTCAGACGCCGCACACTGACCCCTATGGCCCACAGCCCACAGATGTCCACCGATCAAGATGACAACACCTGTTGGATACACACAAACCTCTCCATGACTCCGAAGACTGAAAATGGCCTAAGAAGTCTATATATGGGATGGGCTTTATGAGATATGTCTTCTTTCAGTCTGGTAAATTTATTTAAAAGTCTTAGAACAAATTTTTTTTTAAATTTCAAATTCAATAGAATCACACATTTTAAGGCATATGGTCAAGCTCCTATTAGAAATATGAGGGGGGAATAATCAAGCTCATACTAGACTGTTCATATAATTAGGTTTAAATATAGACAGTGCTCAACTTATGATGATTTGACTTATACTTTTTCAAGTTTACAATGGTTATTGGGACATATCCCCATCGTAAGTAGAGGATATTAAATGCATTTTCTATTAGATGCATCAAAAATCGGGGCACTAGATGCATTTTCGACTTAAAATAGGTTTATTGGGATGCAACAACATTGTAAGTCAAGAAGCATTTGTACTATCTGTCTTCAACTGCATTCTTTCAGCTGTTCAGATGGTACCTTCTATGTTTGTAGACTAACAACGAATTAAACAGTAGCCCCCACCCCCACCCACTCCAGAGGACCCAGATTTACCACAATAAAATTGCAATGAGACCAATTGTAGCTTTCTGGGCATACAGAGAATATAAATAAGTTGTTTCAGTATCAGGCAAATGTTCTCATAGGGGCTAAAATGCCTCCAAGGAATAGCACGGCCCTGCCAAGTATTTCTTACTTTCATTTTCCATTCAATCTTTTCAGGCAATAAATCTGCCTTTGAAGTTTTAAAGTTGGTATTTGATAACTACCTCTAGCCGTCCAACTCAGACTCTGACTACATAGATTCTAAAGTGAAAACTAAATATGTTAAGGTTCTGATGAGAAGATGTAAAAACTTGTTTTATCTTGTTGGTCACGTTCTCAATGCCACTCAAAAACCATTTTCAGGTTTTACCTTTTCTAAAGCATTGAAATCTGAGACACAGAGACAATACCAAAAGTTACACAAGAAAAGTTTTAAAGTTTGAAGTCTTTATACATTGCTAGTGGCAGGTAACAGATTATTGTCTGTCTCATAGGCTGTGCCCAATCATGGCTTCACTAGTAATAAAACTAAATATGTTTAGAAAGGCCCATGGTTTACAATGTTCTTTCCATTTTTCAGCTTGTTTCCCTATTAGTAGCCCATCGATATGGACCTCTGGAGACAGGTAAGAACTAGCTTATGTACTTTCTATAGATACAGACACTGAGACTTAGAGACAACAAGGTCACAAAGGTGACAAGTGAGAGAGGAGGACCCAAACCAATGTCCTGAGCCCCAAGCCAGACACGTGTTATGCTGAGTTGTTCATGGTCAAATACGGTCTCCCCGAATACGTCTAACAGTGAGCTGTGTGATGAACGACGTTTCATCTCAATTCAAATCATGCACTTTCGAAAATAAAACACATGCCTTTGACAACGTAAAGGGAAGCAAGATACCTGGTAAAATGAAATCCGTTCCACTAATCTTTCCTCTGTCTCTTCCACCAGACTCACAGAGGGCAATGTAGATATGAGAATTTCCAGGTCCTTTTCAAGAGATGCATAGTTTTCATCAAATTCTTCCCATCTCTAGAGAACCAAGAACATAAAACTGGTGGGGGCCCTTTTCTAGACTGGTTCCAGATAGTGGCACATTAATCATAAAAACTAAGACAAACACTGAGGCCATACAAAATTAAAGCACAGATTCCAGGTGCGTCTGAGAGACGTAACCTACCCTAGTAAGAGCTCAGGGTCTAATGGAAAACAATTCCATTGCCTTTGAGGACAAGGTTTAAAAAAATCCAGTTACCATTAGTTTTATGCTTGTCCTGTCAAAGTAGGTAACAGGATTAGAAGAGTAATACAATGAAGTTAAAGTGATACTTTTATCACCTCCATAGAGACCTCAGAGCCATAAGAGAGCCTTTCTCTTATTTGGAAAGGCACAGAGCTAACTTTTTTTTTTCTTTCCTTTTTGTCTTTTTTCGTGACCGGCAATGGATCACAACCCTCAGTGTCGCGCCCGTACCGGACCGGGACCGGCAATGGAATCGCAACCCTCGGTGTTGCTCCCGCACCTCGCTCAGCCAGTGAGCGGGAACCGGTCTGTATGTGGGATCCGAACCCTCGGCGGGAGCGCCACCGCGCTCCCAAGCGGTGCACTGCAGCAGTGCGCCACCGGGCTGGCCCTAACTTTTCTTTTTCTAAATTTTATTTTAAAGGAATTTATTTCTTAATTGAAACATATTGATTATACATATTTATGGGGTACAGAGTTATATTTCAATATGCATATACAATGTGTGATGATCAAATCAGGGTAATTAGCATATTCATCATGGTAGATCTATCATTTCTTTGTGATGAGAACATCTGAGCTCTAGCCATTTGAGAACACAGAATAAATTATTGTTAAGTATAGATGCCTAGCACTGCTGTACACCACTAGAACTTATTTTTCCTATCTAGCTGTAATTCTGTGCCCATTAACCAGCCTCTCCTTACCCCTCCCCCCATCCCCTTCCCAGCTTCTAGTAACCACAGCTAAGGCGACAGCTCTCCCCTGGTGAAGTGAAAGCCCACACTCGTCACACAAGACTTCGGTGGGCTTCTGCTTCAAGTAGCATGGTAGATTGGTGGGCGTGAGCTTGGGCTTGGAGCGAGGGCAACAACGGCCTGCCAGGAGCTTCTGTTGAAAAAGGCCTGCTTGGGGAGTGTGGGCTCACACTTCAGCAGTGGGGTGCTCCTGCCTTCGCCTCAGTTTTGCCGTGCCCTAGCTCCCTCCATTTCCATGGAAGTCCACTGCTAGGTTCCCAGCATACCACAGAGCAGACTTATTGACACTTAAAAATTATCTACTGGAAAAATAACCACCTCACTAATTCTCAAATCTATTCAAATACGTGGGCCACCTGACGTTTATATCGCACTCACTGGGCCCATGGAGTCTTTTTTTTTTTTTTTAATACCATGAAATATTATTATAAATATCAATTTGATGCACTAACTAAAAAATAAATTGTGTCAGCACAAAATAACACTATTACATGACCAGGTTGAATATTTTCTTCCTTATTTCCTTTATGTGCTAACAGTGGCTATACAAGGTAAACCTTTATGTCAGAGGGGAAAACCTGAACACTGCCAAGGAGCTTTATGCAGGCTTAATTGTTTTTCTTTGAATTGAGACAAGCGTGTCATGAATCCATTTTAGCAACAGAACATTGGGTCTTGTTCTCTTAAAGGAGTACAGTTTCTGAACCTCCAACAGTTTCATCCAAATGATCTCATTCAAAGCCTCAAAGTGCTTTCAATTTCGTTTATTCATACCCATACCTAAAAGGTAGAAAGGTGCCATACCATCCCAGATTTATGTATGAGAAATCCCAGCTAATCTTTCATTCAGAGAATAGAGTCAGAAGTAGACCAGGGGTCCACGTTCCTCCCTTTGATGTCCCCGTGTCCCTGTAGCTTAATGATAACTAGATGTTTGTTTCACACGTGGAGATCACGGTTGGAAATCAGGAATTCCCAGCTGAAGTACAAAGTGTATCTAACCCAAATACCTGCAACAAATTCTGCAGCTTCATGCCATGTTGGCGTGACCTTTCTTCTAGTAATTTAACTTCTGTTACTTGTTCTTTCCAAAATGTCTCTCTCTTTTGCAATAAAGAAGGAAACATTTTGGCAGAGTATGTTTGGATCAACAACATGTCAGCAGCAAGCTTCTGGAAAAAAACCTGTAAGATGGAAAAGGTCTTTAGTATTTATTATTTTAAAATTGTGAAAATCTTAAAAAGCAATTTACTTCAACTGTTTATTGAGTTATCTTTGTGTTTTAATCCAAAACCCTAGGACATCCCATGCAGAGTCAAATATATGAGAAAACAAAAGAAAATTGAAATGGATTCCTTAGTCTATAAACACTAACAGAATTTTAACAAATTATAAAGAAATATTATCCTTAAGTAGTATTTTCCACAAAATAATCAATTTTAAACAGCCAACATTATTGTTAGTCAATTTCAGCTTCCAGATATTTTTAAGTCACTTGTTTTGAGTTTTTAAAACATTACAAAAAGGTAGATGCCAATGTGGCTAATGAATTTTAAGACTAATAAGTTGCAATGGATAGATGTGCATACCCAAGCAAGCCCACACATTCCACACACAGGGCCTAAACCCCGGCTCTAACTTCTATACAACAAAATGGCTAAATAAAGGGCATTTCCTGATGGGGGTTATTAGGGATCCTGGTCCATAAAGTTTCCCATATTTGTGCTTCAAGAACCTTTAAAGAGGAATGTTTGAGTTCCCATGGTTCTCCATTCAGTCTGCTGCCTCCTCAAGTTGTTCAGAGGGACCCCCTTATTATGTGAATCTCTCGAAAGGATAGATACATAGAAGGGTTTATAAGAGCATGTAGCAAAGGGCCTGGCACACTGTAGATCATTAATATTATTTTCTCCTCTTCCTCTTCATCCTTTATACAATATTTACCTTTCAATTTTTCTGAGACTAAGGTCCACTTACCAAAGGCCCTAGACTGTGGGCTTGTCGAAGGTAAAAAAAAAAAAAAAAATCTTACACATTTTTTATTCTCAGCACCCAGATAACTGCATATCTTTAGCTGGTGATCATGAGGTTGTTGTTTAATGAAATGAATGGAAAATTAAAGGATTTATTATAGTATTGTGCTAGATAACAATATCTCTTCTTTTTGATTTCAGTTCTCAAGAAAGCCTTTCCTAACCTCCCTAAGTCAATTTCTCCTATTAAACACTCTCATAGAACGTATCCTGATTTTAATTTTAAATGTTTGAAGACTTGTTGAAAAATGTCTGTCTTCTCAGTCTGCAGAAAGCTCCATGAATGTAAGGAACCGTGTCTGCTTTCACTCACAGTTGCATTCCTAGAGTTTACCACGGTTTCTGGTACATACTAAGCACTCTAGTAGCTGTTCATTAAAAGAATGAATGCTGTATATTTCACCAAGGAAGAAAATGGACAGTTTCTGTTCACACTCAGAAACACCTAAGCGTTTAGAAGAGGTGATCTGAACCGTGTGTCTTACCTTATGATTTTGTATTTGAGCCTGTAAAGCAACTTTACTTTTGGTCTGGTGTAGGTGGTCATGAGCAAGCTTTTCCTTTCCAATATTCACCAGCTCCACCATGCCTTGCAACAAAGCATCTTGCTGGCTGTCAGTGATGAAAGGGCTGCTGAGTTCTGCATACCTGGCTCTCAGGATTCCCCACGTGCTGTCCAGTACATCCTGGAAAGAAAAGAGCAGGTGTGCACAAGCATTTTCATTCAACCAGGAAAAAAATTCAAATGAAGAACAAATCTAAACTCTTGGTGGAAGAAAAAAGTCTTACTCCTTACAATCATAGTGCTGAGTAAATGTTTTCTGCTTAGGCATACCTCTAATTTGTACACCTCCTGGAGTAAAACATAAGGTAGATGAAGCCTTTCCCCTTCATCTCTTAGTTTGGCCACTCGGCTCTCAGAGTTCTGCAGCTCTACGGCATACGCATCTGCTTTCTAAGTGAGAGACAGTACGAAAAAGGAAAATGGCTTAAAAAGTCAGGGAAGTACTCATATCCATTAAAAAAGAACAAACAGTACGGTATGAAATTAAGGGAAAAATGAGAGTCCCACTCCCCTCTTCAGCTCTCCTTATCCATCTCCCCAGAGGTCCCACAGGTGAGTTTGTTCCTAATACACTCTGAGCATGTACCAGTAGCGCTATATGTGCATATCCTTAAACTCAGTGAACTGCACCACAGCATTGTGTCCTGTAGTTAGCACTTCTCCCTTATCAGCTCTTCAGCATCTTCTCAAGTCAGTACACACACCTGGCTCCTTTTAAACAGACACATAGTATGCCAACGTAAGGGTGCACCCTGCGATAGTAACAGGCAGCTTTTTTTTTTTTAATTTTTTTTTTTCCTTTTTGTCTTTTTTCATGACCGGTAATGGGATCGCAACCCTCGGTGTCGCGCCCGCACCGCGACCGGCAACGGGATCGCAACCCTTGGTGTCGCGTCCACACAGCGCTCAACCAGTGAGCAGACCGGTCTCTATATGGGATCCGAACCCTCGGCGGGAGCGCCGCCACGCTCCCAAGCGTCACACTCTACCGAGTGCGCCACTGAGCCGGCCCAACAGGCAGCTTTTAATGGTCTTTTGGGCTACTGACAGTTTTTAATTCAAGCTGTGCTGCCAGGTCCATCCTTGAATATTATAGGCGTATTTCTCTTTATGCACTTGTCTTATTCCTTAGGATGAATACAAGTCCAGCATCCAGAACAGTGCCAGAACATAGTAGTACGTCCTCAATTAATATTTGCTAAATAAGTGAAATCAAATTGCTGCTAGATGGAAGAGTATTTATGCTTAAAATTCTGATACACAGCCAAATGATCCCCAGAACCTGGGCTAATGAACGTTCTTACCAAGATGACACCCTGACCAACACCGGATGCACAATTTTGCCAGGTTGACAGGGGAAAATGGTGTATTGTTTTAATACATGGTGCTTCAGAAAGTACTACTTAAGAGGTGT
>NW_007726342.1:220572-260323 GCF_000696425.1 Galeopterus variegatus | reverse complement strand
CCGGGCCGGCCCCTTTGCTACCTTTTTTATATTTAGTTGATTTTTATAATTTTTGTAATGTTGGAAATTTCAAACATATACAAAATAAGAGGAATCCCCACCTTAGCAGGATTGAGCTTCAATAATTATTGACTCATGCCTGGCTTTCTTCCCTCTATACCCTCCCCTTAGCTCTCTTGACTCTACCTAACCTCCCATCCCATAGGTTATTTTGAACCAATACCAGGTATCAAGTCATTTCATCATGAATCTCTAAAAGATAACAATTCTTCTCTTTAAAAATACTACAATATAGAGCATGTATAGGAGCTTCTGGTCAAGATGGCAGAATAGATGGTCCCCAGCATTACTCTCTCCCACAAGTCAACCAATTTACAAATATTAAAAAGCAAGGACAGCCAAGCGAGGGCCACTAGAGCTCAGGGGAAGAGGAGGAGAGACCTACGGAGTACATGAAGGTGAGATAAGCCATGATGAGAGAAAGAAAAAAACGCTCCAACCATTTTGAGCCCCAGCCGGTTCAAGTCTGGCCCTGGTGAGCACACAGAGCAAGAGCTGGCAAAAGCCTCAGCTGTGCCCTTCCTATGAAGTTGTTTAGAGGTGGCAGGGGAGAAGAGGGCCTCGGTGGCCCCCAGGCCAGCAAGACCTCTAATAGGGTTCCTGTGGACCCACATAGGAGCAAGAAGCTACAACAACTGAAAAAAAGGAGACACTCAAGAGGCCAGTGAGTCATCGTAAGGATGACCTGCCCCATGGGAAGTGTTTGGAGTGCAGGCAGTGGGGGAGATGGGCCCATGGGAGGCACACTGGGGCACAGCAAGGACAGCTGATCTGCACCCCAATCAATGCAGGACCACTCAGGAATACAGAATTGCATGGGGTGCAGTTTGCTGAAAGACTCAGGCCCTCATCAGAGTTTCTACACAATCCAGGTGTACCAGATCTCACAAGAACCAGAAGTACTTATAGTCAACCATTAAAACCTGAGCTGCACAAAAAGCCTTCCCCAGAGAATCAGCAGCAAAGCAACAATATAGCTCAAGTGTTGGTCCCCACCGGAAGTTCCCCCATTTTAGAATTAAACAAAGGATAACAAATTAGTTCCAGTGCAGAGTTTAAGTGGTGGGAACAACAAATAATCCAACACAGAACTGGAAGAAAAAAAAAATACCCACAGACCAGAGACAAAGTTTGATATTAACTAGTAAAGGTCTCACATCACCAAAGAACACCTATAAAACCTAGAAGGACTGGAAGTCCCCTGGGCTACCAAGCCAGGGAGGCGGGAGGGCTGGGGGCCTCAGCTATGTCCCCTGACACCCACAACCAGCCCAGTGACAACTACTGAGCTGTTGCAGGAAGTGCTCGGGCTCTCCTGAGTCTGGGTGGTGGGGGGCAGAGGGCCTTGGCCACGCCATCCTGACACCTGCAACCAGTGTAGGCAGTGCCCCGGGCTCTCCTGAGCTGGGGTGGTGGGGGGCCAAGGGCCTCAGCCACACCCCACTGACACCTGCAACCAGCCCAGTGATGAACCCCAAGCCACTGCAGGAAGTGCCCTGGGCTCTCCTGAGCTGGGGCAGTGGGTGGCTGAGGGCCTTGGCCACACCCCCCCGAAACAACCAGCACAGCGACAACCACCAAGCTGCCACAGGAAGCACCACAGGCTCCCAAGATGGGATGGGTGGGGCATGGGGGTGTGGTGAGGGCTTCAGCCACACCCCCCTGACATCGGCACCCAGCCTAGCAATGACGAAGACACCACTGGAAGCCCCCTGGTTTCCCCTGCAGGAATGAGGGCAGTGCCCCAGGCCTCAACCCCACCCCTTCTCTTTCCTCCTCTCACTCTATTTCCTTCCCCCTTCCCTCCTAACTGCTCCACAACATCAATGTAAAAAAAATTAATAAACTTTAAAAAATATATACTACAATATAAAAAAACCCCAGCAAACAACAATACTGTAATATATTCCCTCTAAAATCAACAATTCCTTAGTATGTTTAATAATACAGACAGTGTTCGCTTTTCTCTAATCACCTATAAATTTCCTTCTTTCTTTGTTTCAGTTGGGACCCAAATGAGGTCCATATATCACGAGTTAATATGTTCTTAAGTCTCTTATAATCTGCAGACTCTCCTATCACCTCTCTTTTTTGTTTCTTGGATTTGTGTGCCTGTGAAAAAACAGGTCATTTGTTCTGTACAGTTTCCCACAGTCTGGTTTGGTAGTTTGCACCCCCATGGTGCTGTTTAATGTGACAATTTTAGTAGCTTCCTAACTGGTCTACATGCCTCAAGTCTCTCTCTCTCCAATCCACTTAAGACAACTGCGAGATGAATTTACCCAAAACATACACAGACGGTCATTCTTTTGCTCAAAAACTTAAATGGCTCCCTCTTACCTAGAAATTTAAATAGAAATCCTTCCATATAACAATCACTAAATTGCTCAATGTAGTACAGGAAAACAAACATTATGTTAGCTCATTCTAACAAATTCATACCCAAGAATTTGGAAAGGTCTCATTTTTAAATGGTCTCCAACCATGAGCAATGGGAGAGTCTCAGTTTCCCTTAGCAATTCCTATTAACGAATGCCACCAGGAATAGGAATTAATAGAAATTAGGGGTCCGTGCTGTAACCTAAAACAGTGCCAGAGTAGGCCGTGTGCTCAGAACTGTACCTGATAACTGTGGTTATAGTTGAGGCCAGCTTTCAGGGACTTGCTTCTAGAGGCAGCTGTAGCTTGGGTGTGCTCCAGGCAGAATTGAAGGTTATCAAAACATTCAGTGAGCAAGCTGGTGTTCTTGCCAGGCCAAGTCATGGCTTTCAAAAGATCAAGCTTCTTGTCGCTCATAGCTAAATAAAGTTTCTTCAACTCAAGAGCCAGTGTCTGCAAAGTGGAGAGGAAGGAAGACACAATGAATGATCTTTGACTTCAAGTTTCGGCTGTGGCTTAACCAGCTGGGCTGCAGTAATGGCCCACACATGGGCTCCTTAGACGTGCCCTACCTCGTAGTGCACCAGCTGTGCAGACACATCCTCTCTGAAAAGCCCAGGTGTCTGCAGCATCTCCTCCACACTGCCAAGGCACTGACTGAGGGTCAGAAATAGTTCAAATAACTTCTTGTCCAAATTGATATACTTTTCCTCTGTCATGTTTTCCTGAATCAAGAGGAGAAAAGAAAAAAATAAAAATCATCAGGATTCCTTGCCTTGCTAAGCCTACATTTTCCCTGGTTTTCATCATAGTTTACAATTTATGTTATACTTTTTAAATAATGAGTAGTTCCAAACACTCTGTGAACGAGGTAGCAGAACAAATGAATAAACAAAATTAAGATTTTAACTCTGAGAAGAACAAGTTTAAGAAGCTCAGAGTTAGGTAGTTATTGACTGGTGAATGGAATTAAAAGGTAAATCACAAGAAGATCTTCCTTAGCAGGACTGTCGAGGTGGAAGCATGGTCCCGCATAAATCATACTGTCCCTGTTCCCACTGCTTCCTGCCCTCCATGTCTTAATGCAGGAGAAAGTGGGTTAATTAAATCAAGTGTAGCCAGGAGAAGGAAAAGAAGTCACTGAAGAGAAGCATGAAGGGGTTGATTAGAAAGAGGAGGTACAGTATCTTAAAGATAGGATGGGCTGTGGAGCAGGGGAAGTTAGGAGTGTCGTTTGTGGGCTGATTATGAGAATCAAGGCCACCACTCTAAAGGCAGGAGATGTTGGGATAGTGTAATTGTGCCCCAGTGAGTTTGGGAGCCACAGATCTGTTTTTATAAGCTGCTGGAACCAACTTTTTTCTTTATCCCTGGTCATCTTGAATTCCTGACAAGTTACAAGTCGTTTAGGAGCATGTTAAAGCTAGTAATCACCCCAACTTGGGCTCTGTCTCCTGTCTTCTCCGGTGGCTAAGTAACATTACCTAGCACACCATCTCAGCAGTAAGCCTACCCAGGGTTGGAAAGCTTGCCTATACTCCCTCCCTAGCTTCTTTCCTCACCCTTCCAATCCCAGATCACCACTGCACACAGCACAGACCAATCGCCACCCTCTTTCTGCTCATGCTGGACTCAGGCTCAGAATCCTTTGCCCACAGTGCACTAGGCAGGCTCTACATTTATGAGAGTTGGCAAGCAAGAGAATTCTCTTTGCTAATTCTAGGAACTGTTCCATTATGTGTTCTATTATTTGTTCAGTGAAGAAAATTATGACCAATTTATCTCCTTTCTTTTTTATGTTATTGCAATGAGGAAAATATACACGTGCAGCTTCTACCTGTGTCTGAAGATTATCTGCTTCTTGACGCAGGTCTTCAAGTTGGGTGGTGTAGGTTTTCAGTTCTTCAGTTGTTGGGTATCTAAAGTTATACACACTCACACTGGGTAGAATACTCATATTTGTGGCAACCTACTTGAAAAAGGGAAACTCTATTAGTGACAATTTGTGATCCTGCTGAAGTTAACATAAACTGCAAAAATGTCTTCTGAGTTACCTTCCTGGTAAGCATTTTTGTCTATCTTGTCATTTATAAGAAAAATAATTAAACTTTAAATATTTTAGACAGCTTTAAAAAGTTATGACAGGCTATACTTAGATACTGGAGGGTCCATCTGGACATTAAAAATGAAGGAAAAGGAACCGTAATTTGAGCAATAAAGTAAAATCACCAGTCTTTTAATTTAGTAGCAATAATATTCATGTTATAAGGTTACCTGTTTATTTACTTGCATTTACTGTTTATTTTCTAGTTCATTTACTAGTTGGCTCCTGGCAAAGCTAACTATTAGAATAGAATGTAAGTCACTCCCAAGGATGGATTTGCATTTTGATGTGGTATTAAAAATGAAATGAGATTTCAGGAGGGAGAATGACACAGAGTTAATATCTTGCTCAAATTGGAAAACTAACATATAAAAAGAAACAGGGTGGGGACGTGGATGACTCTGCTTGGGGAAAGAACATCCATCTGACTGATGGCGGTTTATCTTTTGAAAGAGAATGATGTACTGTGATAGTGTATAAACAAGGAGAAACAAGTCATAGTGTGCATAGTTATGTTATAGTGTGTATTAACAAAGAGAAACCAAGACTACAGCCCTACCAATGAGTTTAATTTAATTGGTCAACTAAGGTTCTCAACAGAAACGATGAGAACTGAAAAGTTCCCGTCAGACTGAGGAATCAGGAAATCATTGGTAACCTTTGCCCTGGCATTCTGAGCGCACTGTTGAAGGCAAAAGCCTGACTGCTGGAGCAACAGTGCTATTCTGCTCACATGCTCCCTGTTTGGAGAGAAAGCCAGCAGTAGCTGGCACAGTGGGCCGGCCCATATCAAGCCTGTAATGGCAGTGATAAGGTGTGGTGGAGGGAATGCCAAATGACAGGTGTCATTGGCACAGGGGCTGGCACCTGGTAGATTCCGAAGAATATTCTGATGAACAAATGACACTCATATTGCACTGCATAGTTTTTATAAGTGCTTTTAAAAATATATATATTATTCATTCTTTTATTCATTCAACAAATAGTAACTGAGAGTCTATGGTGTTCCAGGTACTTCTAGGCACACATATGTGAACCAGGCAGACATGGCCTTCCTCTGCCCAGACCATCTAAGGGGGGACACAGACAAATCAAGATATGCGTATTCAGTAAGTGCTATGACGGAACACCTAATGCAGATTTCCAGGATCGAGAAAAAGTGTCACTTGGCATCTTTGCTTTCTGAAAATAAACTGCTACATAATGCAGAACACACATGTTTATTTAGTGAACACTTGTTGGATCTTCAAAGATAAACATGCTTATTTACACATGTATAGACACACACTGACCTGAGGCTCCACAAGCTGAGGTACAGGTGACTTTATTTTTGATGACAGTTCATGATGTAGATATTGCCATTTATCTCCACTTTGGCCCTGGGGTGACAAGATCAAGTCTGGAGCATCATTTTCAGAGTTACATGTTGTGTTGCTTCTGAGGAAGAACAAGAGGTGAAAAGAATAAGCAACATAAAACATTTTATATTTCATTCAGACACTGTTTCATGAGCGATTTTTAAAGAAACACTCTTTAATTCTCCCAACCATAAAAATATTGAATGTCCAACTATTTAAACATGTTTTACCTCTCAGATGATTCTTGAGTTGTATCTTTATCATGTTGGCAATACTGGAGCCACATTTTCTTAGCATTAAATTCTATGAATTTGATAAAATCTTTCTGTTCCATTGGTTTTAACTCCAGAACCTATGATTGAATAAGATTGAAATGGTCCACTCAATCATGTTTTTCAATTAGTACCCAAGGATTTCTTCTGTTAAAATAATCTAATTTTGAACCACTTCCTAAATTATTATTTACTATTTCTCTCTTGCTTGCTTGTTCTTGTTAAATTTTATTTTTCAAAAACCTATTTAAAATACTTGCACAATAACCAAGTGTTATTCAATCTGTATTACACAAGGAAAGTCACCCAAAATATAACAACACATTTTGAAATAATAGGCAAAGCCATGCTGCAGTTACAGAGTAAGTTCACCCTGAAGATGTTTGCTTAGTTTGATACGAGCATAAGATGCAAGTTAATGAAGGAGCAAAGTTAGAGTGTCCCCAACAGCAGCAGATGAAAGTAAACTAAGTGTTGCAGGAAACTCAAAACTCAGAGCTGTTGCCTACAATGCACACATGTGCGTGTGAGCACATGCACATACACATGCACACATCACATTTTGCATCTAGTCACAGAAGCAGACACTCCAAAGGCAGTTCAGTATTTATTTAGTCCAAAGGGAAATTCCAAATGAAAAGCTTTATTCTTGTCCTTACAACTGCTGGGGGCTGAAATTACCTGTTGCTGCTGGAAATCTTTTTGTTTGCTGAAATGTGGCCTTTCAGTTACAATAGATTCCAGTTCAGACAGGTTAACTGGCTGGAGAACTTTCTGATGTTCTGAAGGTTTCTTTGGAATGAGAGCATGCTGCAAAAAATTTCACGATGGCAGACTATTTAAAAAGAAAGCCCCACTTTATCTCAATTCTAATAATAGACTACATAATGGAGAAGTTTTATATGAAGTAAATGACACAATTTTGTTATTTACTATAATTATATACAATGATTTAATGTACTTATTTCATAACAACTTTAAAAATCACTATATTTGATAAAGCGATCATTTCATTTCCTCAAACTAATTCATCCAATGAATTATAAAAGCCAGGAAATTTATTGCCTTTTTAAGCAAAAAAAAAAAAAAAAGTCAAAAAGGAAACAGCATTATGCTTATGAATTCAAATTTCCCCTATGTGTAAAATATAAGCATGTTTTTAAAAAAAGAGAGAGAGAGAACATATTAGAATGAAAGGAGAACTGTATGGCCTATGTATCTGCAACCAACCTGATTTCTGTTAATATAAGTCTGCAAGTAGAAATCACTTGAAGTTTGCGTGCGAATCTTATATATCCTACTTATAAAATGCATATTTGCATTTATAAACCCAGAATGCTTTTAAAAATCATGAGAACACTTTAGCTGTATGATACTTTAATCAGTATATACAAATATTTGCAAATGAATAACAAAAGTACTCTAGAAACAGGTTTTGTGTTTCTAAAGTCAAATTTTAATCTTATCTAAAAAGGGCTTCATTTTTCAGTCAACTGCAGTCACGAAATTCCTATAAAATACATCCTTCTTTTAAGAAGAAGCTTTACATAAGGTCTCTTTACCAGCAATAACACTCAACTCCATCAAACCAACCCAAACCAAACCACCACTATCACCAACAACCACCTAGATAAGAAACCTGCACAGTAAAATGAAATAAAAATAACAAAAGCCAGCGTACCCATCTGTTACAGTTTTAAGAGGCATAATTCTTTTTTTACTTAGTAGAGTTTCTCTGTAGTTAGTTCATCACCTCCACCCAGTTTTCTTCTGGTGGGTCTGCCATATATGTATATCAACATGTACATCTACACATGGCCATAGTTTACCTGGTCCTCACTGTACTTCTCCTGAAGCATCTTCTGCACTTTTTCCAAATTGCACTTCACAGTTTTTAGTTTCAGGGAAAGTGCTTCAGCCTCATGGTGAGTGGCTCCACTATCTCCTAGGCCCTGATCTTTGCAATTCTCTAATAGAGAGGCAACCTTGTGCTCAATCTCTGTTAGCATAGCCTAGGAAGTAAAATCATTTAATTATTCAGAGTGTTGATCTTGAACAAGTGTTGTTTCCCAAAATAAGTTAGGTTTATTCTCTAAAGTGTATAGAAGTCCCAGAAACACAGGATGGAAGGGACCTTGGAAGAACAGAAACTTCCACATAATTCCCGTGCTTTTCAGCAGCGGTACAACCAAGCCAACCCCAATTGCAGACGTCACCCTCTAAAATAATTTAAATAAGTGATTTTATAATCACTTTAGCAAACACAGCAGAATGTACCCAGCAGAGCACAGTGGTTAAGAACACAGACACTGGAATTAGACTACCTGCCCAGCCCTGCCACTTAGTAGCTGTGTAAACATGGGCATCTTACTTTATATGAGTATGCCTCTAGTGACCTGCAAAGTGGGAATAACAACAGAACTTACCTCCTAGGGCCATTGTGAGGTGTTAATAAGTTAAATCCATGCACTTTGGCCAGGGCTTGATACATAGTCTGTGCTTGAAAAGTGTAGACTATTATTTTTTCCCCACCTTCCTAATCTTCTCTGTTGCAATCCAAGTGTCCAGTAGGAATTAAAAAAAAAAATCCACACAGCTACTTTAAAATTCTTTCCTCTGCTCTTTTCTTTCTCTTTCTTAAGCCAAGTAAGCCTCCAGATTATCAGAAGAACACCACAGAAGAAATAATTTGGAACCTAAAATACTTAGTCATTGATACAACTGGCTAATTTACACACAGGTTTAAAAATAAATCTGCTGGATGAAGTAAGTTTCCCTGTAAGTCAGGTCATTGTATTCCTCCCTCGGCAGATCAAGTTTTCCCTGTGCTGCGGCTCAGGAGCCCACTCAGTCATGCCAGCTGGCTGGGCACACAAGTCAGCAGCAGCATTCATCCCCACATTCCAGCACCAGACTATTTGTGCAAAAACTGGGCATATGACTAAGAATGAATTCAGTTTGCTGAGAGAAACTTAAGGGAAAACTCTATCCTTAAAACAATTTTTCAAATAATATATCTTATAACTCCTTCAAGCAAACTACTTAAATCCTCTATATATTCTTCTAAACTTCAACAATATGTACTGCAGATTTGAGTGGCTATAAACAAAGTATACTATAATTTAATGCTCTGTCTTCCTCACTTATTTATTATATATATATACTTTTGCATAGCTCCCATTTTATAAGGTGCAAGTTAATATTCCGTGACTCACTTAACAACTTCCCTCTTGTTACTTTAAGCTGTTTCCAGTTCTTCACTTTTGTAATCAATGCTGCCCTAATTATTTTTCTCATTTTGCATTATTTTCAGAGGGTAAATTTAAAGTAACGGTATTATTAGGTAAAAGAAGATGAACATTTTATATGTTAATAGCAGATCTCCCAAAACATTGAGCCAATTAAAACTACCAGGCATTAGTGCATCTATTTTTCCAGAGTTCTGCCAGGATGATATAATTTTTGCTAATGTAGTACAGAAACAAAACAGTAAGTGTTTTAATTCACATGTCTCTAATAATTAATCAAGGCTGAACATTTCTTCTCAAATATTAAATTACCAAATATAATTTTCTTGACTGATCTGTTTGCTCCTGTCCTTTGGCCATTTTTCCACTGGGAACTTAGGGTTTTTCCACTTTCAGGCTCTGTGTATGTTTCAATATTAAATTGCATGTGTCATGTTACATAACTGAGCCAAAGATGACCCTTGCATATTGGACCCTACATTGTTCATTTCCTTACAGCAGGTCAGAACCATTAGTTCAAAGCCCACTGGTGCCAAACTCAAATTTTTACACATCCAATGGCGTTAAGTATAGCCCAAATAAGCAGATTTTTAGCCATTTAGAGCCTGCCTGCTTTGCATACCCCCCCCAAAAAAATCTGCATCTAACATCTGCCAGCCATGGATGAGATAAATCATGAGGCCATAAAAAATCCCAAGCCTCTGCTGTCCTTTGGAGCTCTCTGACTCAGACACTCTCCATTATGCTAGGATATCATCTAGACACAAAAGCACTCTCAAATTCTTCTCACCCCTGGAGATTCCCTTGTCCTCTTCCCCTTCGGGGTGGTGGACCCACTTCCAAACCATGCCTTAGCTCTGGAAGGTCTCCTGCTATAAAGAACTTCCCTGTCTCTCATAATTCTAATCCTATCAAAATGATGCCCCAAAAAGCCATTGGGTGCTATTGCCACCTAGTGGTCACGTCTTTTCCTTGAGTAGCTCCAAAATCTTCAAACTCATTACAAGTGGCAAGGAGGATGATTTTGGTGATAATCAAGGAATTGGCATGGAGTCTACCCAGTAGATAATCAGTTGGCAGATGGATCCTGGGTGGCCGTAAGTGGTTGGAACTCAAAATTTGGAAGTCCTCTGGTTTAGTTCAGTGTAGCATTGTGCTGTGTTGCGCTGTATTACACTCTTGTTCATGCACTCCCCCTGTGCCTCATCATCTAGGCCAAGCAGCAGTGCCACTATTTGAGTGAACCTATGCCATTAGAACCACTTAGGGGTGAGAGGTGCCAAGCTGTCCAGAGGAGGTCAGACTGTCTTCCTGGTTCCCCCCAGGCAGTCCTGGATGCTGTAAGACCATGGGCCTGAACAGAAGATGGGGAAATGCAGCCTCTAGATGGAGGGCAGGTTATCCCAACCACATAACAGGCTGTAGCAAGAAGAGCTCCCTGAGGCTGGGCCAATGACATGGGGTTCTCTGAGACAAGAGATGTTCTCATTCTTGGCAGACAAACAAGCCAAGAAGGCAGAGATGTCAGGCCAAGGCTGGTTTCCTAAGCACAACTGGGGGACAGGACTTTGCAAGCAGCTGGTATGCCTTGGCTGTTGTGACCCACAATTGTGCTGTTGCGATGTCATCATTCCAGCCCCTCCCTGGAGGGATATAGAGATCCCAACCTTGGGGCTCATCCAGCAAGCTTTACTCAGAGTGACTGAAGGCAGGGAAATTCATATCCCTTCCCCTCCCAAGCAAGACTAGGAACATTCCTAATAAAATGGACCCAAAGCTCTTTTATGCTGTATCTGCAATCTTACAGATCAGACATTCAGCTTCCTTTCTGATGAATGAATATTCTAAGTACTTATTACTATGAATAAAAATAAGTCACCATTTATTCAGAAATTTTTATATGCTTTGTATACCAGACATTTTTATATACCTCATCTCATTTAATACTGATGATAACTCTCTGAGATAACCTACTATTATGAGGAAAATGAGGCTGAGAAGTTTACTTCCCCAAGTTCATGGTTAATGTGACAGAGTCAGATTTGGATGCTAGATTCTGAGCTCTTACCCACTACTGAACCACCAAATATGCTGCTTACATAAAGCACTTCAAAGAATTGCCCTGAGAACAACAAGTTGAGGCCAAGATGAGTGTAAGAGTCAGAGTAACAGAAACAGACACACTATTGCTTTAAGAGAAATTCCCCCCATCTTGGCAGGTGATTGGTGAAGAGGCAAACCACGAACTCTGACGCTTCAGTCTTACCTGGCACCCGACCAGCTGCTGTTCCACCACCTGCTGCATGTCTGTGTTTAATGTTTCCGGCTCAAATGCCACGTTGGCTTGTTGCAGCCACAGCTCCAGCTCAGCCACCTGGCTCTTGCAGACATGGAGGACTTCTGCAGGCTCGGGCCTAGTTTTCTCCACCGTGGCCTCAAGAGCTTCTTGCTCATCGGCAAAGTCCAGAGCAGCAGCCTTGACAGGTGTGGCACCCTAAGAGAAATCCAAAGATAATCCAGCAGTGAAAAGCCGGGAGTCCAAAGTTTTCAGAGTTGGGCCTGCAAAGACCTGCGAACCTGCCACATTTCCCCGGTTAAAAGAAACAAAGTAAGGGCAGAAGAAGGAAGAAAGAAAAGAAAAATGCACCTCCACACTCATAGCAACAGTCACGTGACCTGGTGCCACAGGTTTCCAAGCAGCCGATGTGCATGTACACAGGTACGGTATTCCCCAGCACAGAGGAAGCGAATGGGCTTGCAGTTCACTAAACGGTGAGTCCCAGGAGACAGGTGAGAGTGTGAGTGTGTGTGTGGGTGGGTGTGCCCAGAATATTTCAGGGAACTGGCCAGTGTTTAAAGTTGCATGACACAGGATTAAGCAATGCCCACTTATATTGCTGTATACTCTATTCAAACAGAAAAAGACATAACAAAAATGATCTTTACATACCAGCAGGGATACAGTGAAATACACCAGTTAACATTTCCTCACATAAGACTATAAAATATTTTAGCTTTTTAAAACATACATGCTATTACTCATCTAAACTTTTCACTATTAAAAATCGCTAGAGTCAAGTGATTAACTTCAGTGGAGTAATCTTGAAACTTTTCTCATGCTCCTCAGACAGAACCCCTAAAATGGCTTTCACCTTCTAGATACTAAAACATTGAGCTAAGAACTAGATGCTCATAATATAAAAAAAGTGAGATCTGTTCTTTTTATATTGCAATAACCAGGTTGTTTATCAATCAAACAGAAAAATTTCTCCTAGATATCAAATGAAAGTATTTCAGTAATTATATATTACATATTTTCAATTTGGAGGTAAAAGATGATTTGACACAGAGGTATATTTGCCTCCCACTGTATTTATTACCTGTCCTTCTCCAGAATATGGAAAGAGTATATTAACCCTTCTAGAGAAATTCCTTGAGGAATAAGGACTTGTGTTTTGCCCTATAAAATTACTGGTCTCAATAAATATGTTTTTTGATTATGACAAAATAAATGTTTTCCATGTAAGACTTTGTTAAAAACATGATAGCATCTAACAAACACAATTCTGGCCAAGTGACAAACTTCTAATAGGAGTTGCTTACAAATGTATACCCTAACTGAACGTAAATGCGCTTTTCCCAATATTTGTGGAATTTTCTTACAGAACATACAGAGGAACAAAATTGGTTAAGTGGCAACGAAAACATGCAGGGTATGAAACACTATCCGTTTTCATACACTTTGATAAACTGGTTTGGCAGAAGTACCTCGGTTCTACTTTTTCCCTTGGACTATCTTTTAACTTCACGTATTTTTGCTCTTTCCTGCCAAAATGCTACTCCCCCCCTGCCTCCATCAATCTGTTTTTTTTTTTAAAGATGACCGGTAAGGGGATCTCAACCCTTGGCTTGGTGTTGTCAGCACCACGCTCAGCCAGTGAGCTAACTGGCCATCCCTATATAGGATCCGAACCCGTGGCCTTGGTGTTATCAGCACCGC
Organism: Galeopterus variegatus; assembly: GCF_000696425.1. Lineage (NCBI taxonomy): Eukaryota > Metazoa > Chordata > Mammalia > Dermoptera > Cynocephalidae > Galeopterus > Galeopterus variegatus. The sequence goes on along the minus strand of NW_007726342.1, from coordinate 246,902 downwards.
ACTCTACCGAGTGAGCCACGGGCCGGCCTCATCAATCTGTTTTTATAGTTTTCTTAAGAATCACCTTCTTAAGGAAGTTTTCCTTTCCCTTGTGTTTTTTCTGCACTTCATGTATAGTCAGGTCTATACTTGGATTCACCTGTTTCAACTTTCTTTTTTAGTTCTGGTTTTTCAAAAAAACAACACTTGTGTGACCTTACTAACAGACATCCATTTCTAGTCATCTGATTAACTGTTGCCTAGTTTTCAAATATTGCTGTATCTGAGTAGCAAAGATTTTAGGACTCTCCTTTTTGCCACCTGAGATAACTTCTTAATATTAATTAATTAATCTGTAATAATAGATTTACCACCTGCCCTATTTATTCAAAAAATTTATTTGAGCACCTATGATATGCCACATACACTTTTTAATGACAGTATTGAGTTTCTTTGCTTTCTCACCAACTCACTAAATTAGGGAAGAAACAAGCAAGCTAGGTAACTAATCTGGGCGTTATCTGCTTGTTATTTCAACCTGAAAAGGATGTAAAGGGGAACGGAAAAAGAAAAGAATATTTGTAACCATAGAAGTTCAATATCTGAAAGTGGCCTCCAGAACCTGCCAGTGATCAGGTCACCCACCTCTGACAGTCAAAGAAACTCAAGCACATAGAAAGTTAAATCAGGGCCGGCCTGGTGGCGCACTGGATAGTGCGCCGCTTGGGAAGCGCAATGGCGCTCCCGCCCGAGGGTTCGGATCCCACATGCAGACCGGTTCCCGCTCACTGGCTGAGCAAGGCGCGGGAGCAACACCGAGGGTTGCAATCCCGTTGCCGGTCCCCGGTCCGGTACGGGGGCGACACTGAGGGTTGCGATCAGTTGCTGGACACGGAAAAAAGACAAAAGACAAAAAAAAAAAAAAAGAAAGTTAAATCAGTTCACACGCCTCCCATTTCACCACGTAGCTTCTGATCAGGCTGGGCCCAGACATGAGTTACTTGCCCAAGGTCACACAGCTCTGTGACCTTTCAATTGAGTCCCTGGTTTTTCTACAACAGCACCCCTGCAAAATATCTTCTTTGTATGATAGCCCCAAATTCTAAAAGCATCGATTATTTAAATGGATGTTTTATAATTGTATGCTTTGGGGGGCTAAAAAGTATTACCACAGGTATTTCTTTTTTTTTTTTTTTTCCTTTTTTCGTGTCCGGCAATGGATCACAACCCTCAGTGTCGCGCCCGTACCGGACCGGGACCGGCAACGGGATCGCAACCCTCGGTGTTGCTCCCACACCTCGCTCAGCCAGTGAGCGGGAACCGGTCTGCATGTGGGATCCGAACCCTTGGCGGGAGCGCCACCGCGCTCGCAAGCGGTGCACTGTAGCAGTGCGCCACCGGGCCGGCCCATACCACAGGTATTTCTTATTAAATAAGAAATATATGTCTACAGTATAACTGTAAATTAATAATACCTAACTGCTATTGGGCTCTTATCGTGAGCAGGCACCACTGTGCAAAGCATAGTACAAAGGCTACCTCACTATTCCACACCACAAGCCTATTATTATTCGCACTGCACAGATGAGGAAACTGAGGCTAAGAGAGGCGAGTCAAACTGCCTATGGCCACATAACTAGTAAGTAGAACCAGAATCCAATCCCTGATTTCACTGTGCTTTGGAATCTACAAGCCCACATTCTTGACATAACTTCACCAACCTTCTAGTATCCAAGTTAGCCTCTCAGTGAATCACATGGCTTAATTCCTGCATCAACATGTCAATGAACTATGTAGTAGAACTGCAGCTAAAATACAAGCTGATTTTCTGGCTGTAGCTACTTTTCTTGCCAAAATACCAGTGCTTTCAATTTACTCCTTAATATTTTATAGTCAATTCTACAGACATCTCCACTTCTTATAAAATATGCCTGCCTAAAGTGCAATACCTAACTGCAAATGCACAAATACAAGACAAGCCACTGGCATAGTATGGTGATGGTTACCATGTGAGTCAAGCCTATCTTGGTTTCACATCTTTCTGTACTAAATATTTATTCTTTGTTGCAACATGGGTCAAGGATGATTCAGAATTTACTTTTTAAAAATTATTTTGTCATTTGCTCAATGCACTTAACCTCTGAAACAAAAGATTTGTTGTTACCACAGCTGATGACAGTGGCTGCCTGGGCTCTGTGGAGTTTCCACCTTCCCTCTCTAGTGGTGTGTGCCATGCAATAAGACGGAAATGACTAAAAGGGAGGAGATGTGTGGGACTTGGACCTGGTGGGTAAAAGAGCCCCTGAATAATCAAAAGTTACAGTTAGATATGAGAAACAAGCTCTGCTGTTCTATTGCACAGCAACGCGACTTATAGTTGATCATATGCTATGTATTTCAAACTAGCTAAAAGAGAGGACTTCAAACATTCTCACCACAAAAAAATGATAAATGTCTGAGGTGACAGATGTGCTATTACACTGATTTGATCATTCCACATTGCACACATTTAATGAAATATCATTTTGTACCCCATAAATACATACAATTATTATTTGTTAATTAAAGTAAAAAAAAAAAAAAAAGTGAACTGATTTCTGCTGTGGTAAAAGGTAACAGCTAACTTTTCAGCTTCAAGAATCCATGCGGTTCCCCCCAGGGCAAAAGTTCTCTCTGTTAGGAAGAAAATACAGTTTGAGAGTCACTGGGGCCTAAAAGCTCAGGTTCTAAACACAGAGGCAGAAAGATCTGGGTTTGAATCTTAACTGCCACTTGGTAGCTGTATGGTCTTGGGCAACTCAACTTCTCTGAGCCTCAATTTCTCCATCTGTAAAGTGAAATAGTAGTAGGACCTACCTCATGGAGTTGTTGTAAGGACTAAAAGAGATAATATGTGTAAAATCCCAGTGCCTGGCCCATAGTAAGTGTTCAGAAAATATTTTGTCATCTTCCTTTCCTCCTCCTTTTCATTGTCATTATTATCTACCATCCAAGTGGTCAGGGCAAAAGACCCCACAGATCATCCATTCCCAGCAGAAACAAGTACTAAGCAGAATGGCTCCTGTAGCTAAAACATTATAGAGGCTACCTCTGATTTTTAATTAGGTGTCAAAAATAACATATTAATTCTGGTGAGCAACAAAATTATTGGCCAGGTCAGCAACTTTCTTAGACCTAAGTATTGCCAATGAGTGTAAACTTCTGACATTTGCCCACCTTGTTGGGCAGATATTGTCAGATAGAGAATGAAAGGAACGAAAGATAGAATAAGGAATAACAATTTGACAACTAATATATATTTTTGTAAGACTAAAGATTGAGAGAAAAAAGCATACTTGTAAACAGACCTCAGTATAAAAGAAGAAAGCAGCAAAGCATGCTAGTGTCTTTTTCAAGAGCTACTTAGTGAGACCCAAGGAGCTTTAGGTTCAGCTAAACAAAACTAACTCGGGAAATAATGCCCCCTGGAAGGCCTTTTTGAGAATGATTGAGGTAGAGGATTTTAAATTAGGAAAGCAGATTAGAATATTCTGGATTTGATTCCTAACTTCCCCATTTACTAGCTGTATTTTTTTTTATTTCCGGAATTTTTATTTCCTCATTTGTAAACATATGGTAGGTATCAACCTACCTTATATAACTTGAGGAGTAAACAGATGACAAATATAATTGCCTCTCTTATGTAATAAGCCATTAATCAATATTAGTCCTTCTCGGGGCTGGCCCGGTGGTGCACTGCGACAAATATAATTGCCTCTCTTATGTAATAAGCCATTAATCAATATTAGTCCTTCTCGGGGCCAGCCCGGTGGTGCACTGCGATGGTGCACCGCTTGGGAAGCGCGGCGGCGCTCCCGCCGAGGGTTCGGATCCCACATACAGACCGGTTCCCGCTCACTGGCTGAGCGGGGCACGGGAGCAACACCGAGGGTTGCGATCCCGTTACCGGTCCCGGTCCGGTATGGGGGCGACACTGAGGGTTGCGATCCGTTGCCGGACACGGGAAAAAAAAAAGGACAAAAAAAAAATATATATTAGTCCTTCTCTACTTTCATTGCCCTCATAAGTCATATCTACACATAAAGGAAGTAGTCATTAATAGAAAGACTATTTCTTTCTGACAAGTGGGGAAGAAGTAGAAAGTGTCTAACTGCTGTATGCCAGGCTGATTGATTTTCTGTGCAAATATCTGATGTTGAATCTCCCAGTTCCACAGCTCGATGGCACACAAGAAGATGTTGAAGTCTACAAGGAACACTTGGCTCAAAACACAAAGTACTGCAAGACACAGAAAGCTGGCCATCTCTGGGGCTAGCCCAGGTATCTGAGCAGTTGGCTTCTTACAGACAGGGACTTACCTTTTCTGCATGGTTGGGCCTCTGGGAAAATTGTGGGCCTTGCTCGGTGTTTAGTGAGTCTGAGGCAAGAATTTGTACCATTGAACTATCACAGGTGCTTATTTTCTCATCGGCCTCCTGTAAAGAAAAGAATCAGAGGTCCAGGAAAGGTCCTGCCCTGCTGCCACCCGAGCCGCTCTTCCTATGCCTGCTCATTTCACATGTTGCCTGCTTGCAAAAATGTCCAGAAGTCAAGTGCATTTAAAAACAGTTCATTAGGAAAAAAAATCAACTTCCTCAGATTTGCCTTTATTTGAAAGATGTAAATTCTCTAAAACTCTACTTGAGGAGGAGCACATGAGGAATCTGGAGAATTAGGTACGTAAGCAGATTATTGTGAGAATAAAAATGAAATGAGATGACAATGATAAAGGCCACATTTCAAATAATGAGGGGAAAGATTAACATATTGAATTTGGGGACAAGTGCGCAGACATTTCATGAAAAAATGTAACTAAATCCTTTTCTTATAAAGGCCACATTTCAAATAATGAGGGGAAAGATTAACATATTGAATTTGGGGACAAGTGCACAGACATTTCATGAAAAAATGTAACTAAATCCTTTTCTTACTCCTAACAATGAATTTTAATTGTATCTGATATTTACCTGTAAAAATCATACCACAAAAATTCTTAAAGAAAATATGAGTGAGCCTTTTTCTAATCTATAATTGGGAAAGAACTCTAAAAGCATGGCCATAAAGGAAAGAAATGTTAGTACTGACAACATAAAAAATAAAATAATATGTACCACAAAAGCACCATAATCTAAGTTAAAGAGAAATGACAAAGTGGCATAACTACTAACAAGGTATTAATAGCCTTAATATATTAATTACCCTTATAAATCAAGAAAACATCAACCCCTATGTAGAAAAATAGTCAAATGGCATAAACAAGCAATTCGTAAAAGAGGAGTTACAAAAGCCCAACAGACATCTATAGAGATATTCAACACTCTTGGAATATAAATTCAATTAAAACCACTGACTAAGCTTGGCTAAGACCAATAATACCAGTATCAGCTTGGGGCCAGGAAACAGGTACTTCTATGCACTCCTAGGAGGAAAAAATTGGTATAGTCTTTCTAGAAGGCACTATGGCAACACAGATCCCATTTTAAACGGATATATACTTTGATCCAGCAATCCCACTTGTAAAGTTAACCAAGGTTAAACAATGGGAAAATGACATGAACAAAAATAATTAACACAGTGTGGTGGGAAGCATATGGATGTTATAATCAACTAATCTTGATTGCTCTACTTATAAGTTGCGTGATCCTGGACAAGTTAACCTGGACTCTCTGAACCTCCGCTACTTCATCTTTAAAGTGGGAAAACCCACCTCACTCAACCTTGTCATAATTAAATGAGATGATGCATATAAATCATTTAGAGGTTCCTAACAAAATGTTAGTTCCTCAATAGCTCCTTCCACTAAAAATAATAACTGCTGACTGAAAGGCAGGAACCAAGAACTAGAGATAAAATAGATAAAATTGGAAAGGTAGGTAGGAATCATGAAAGGTCTAGAATGCCAGGCTAAGAGGTTTGCATTTTATTCAGTAGATAATCAGAATCCATGAAGGATTTTAAGCTGTAGCTTTAGCATTTTTTGCTTTAGGAAAAAATAAGTTAGTATTTTACAAGACATATTAGGAAAAATAACTGGTGGTTGTAAAACCAATTAGAGGGCTAACCCAAAAGTCCCGGGAAGTAGTAACCATTTTTTGAAATAGTATGATGGCAAAAGTAATGGAGGAGAAGGATGTAAGCATCGAATGGACATCACTTGACCACTGATTGGATATGAAAGGCAAGAGAAATGAGGTAGCTAAGAGGATCCCTAACATTTGTCTGAGAAAATAGTGGTGCCATTAGTAGATATGGAGAAATAAGGGGCTGGCTGGTTGGCTCAGTTGGTTAGAGTGCAGTGTTATAACACCGAGAGCAAGGGTTTGAATCCCTTGCACTGGCCCGCTGCATAAAAAAGGAAAGAAAGAAATTAGGAGGAAGAGCAAGCTTTGAAGGAAAGTTTGTAAAATGATTTTGAGATGAAGAAAATCCATCCAAAAAGAGAAATCTATCAGAAATATGGAATAGATTTAAGGGAAAAGTCAAGATTAGAGATTTGATTTGGGAATCACTGGCATGGAGGAGACTACCAAATCTACGGGAGGAGAAGAAGGTGCCATGAGAGAAAACCAAGAGGAGGAGGAGGACAGAACACGGGAAATGCCTGCCACCACAGAGCCGAGGACAGAGAGGGGCAGGAGGGGGAGACCCAGGAGGGCTGAGAGGTGGGAGAGACAGGAAAGAGCAGGATTAAGGTCGAAGGAACACTACATTCCAACAAGGAAGAGGTGCTCAGCAGTGTCTCACTTTAGGCATAGCCAGAGTCAGAAACTAGATTACAAAAGGGCAGGGGGTAGGGAGTGGGGGAGCACCTAGCAAACACATTTAGCGGTAAATGAAAGAGGAAGTACCACATTTGCAGGAAATTCAACCATGAGAGTACCATATTGAGCCGAGTACAGGACATGAATAGGTAGATCAGGTTCTTGCCATTCATGAACTTGTGTCAGGTGTATGTATACAATGTGGTGAGTCACAATTGAGGTTCAGAATGCCAGCGGGAAACAGAGAGACAGCCATTTCCCTGGTCGCATCTCAGGAGGTTTCTTGGAGGAGGTGGAAGTTGAGATGGGCCTGTGTGGATGGGGAGGAAGTCTACCAGCAGACACGGAGAAGGGGCATCGCAGGGATGCAAAGCCTTTTCTGCACAGCGACTGAAGAGACAGGCAGGGTTCTGGGATGGGCCATCAGAGGTTTAGAGGGGTGGGGCCATGCAGGAGGGAACGTGTTAAAGTTAGGGAGGGAAACCCACATACTTCAAAGCAGAGGCGGAAGACAGTGGCACGAGTGAACACGGTGCCAGCGGTTAATGGAGGGGTGGCATGGGAGCTGGAGGAGGGGTTAGCCCAGATGGGAGGCAGGAGGGGGAGGTGCATGGGCCAAGATGAAGAGATCTTTCAGAAGCAAAGGAAGGACACCGTTTTCACATCAGTTTACAATGATTTTCTAAAGCCAGGGCATTTGCCTTCTATTTTGACAGATTGGAGAAGATTTAGAATGTCATAAGGAACAAAAAGACTTATCACATTTAATTTATCTTATACATTTCTTTGTTCAAAAAAAAGGACAATGGGGAGAGCACCCCTAAAATACCCCCCAAAGAGAGGCATATCTAATGTTTCGGTGAAATGCTGTGGTGAACCTTTTAGGTGCTCGTCTATGTTTTGTTAGTCTGGATTTTCATATACGGAGTTTTCCTCAGAAAAATACTCTCCTATTATCACTGAGTGCACAATAGAAATGCAAAGAATAAGCAGGTGCTTGTCTGTCTTTGGATTTGTGCAGAGGTAACATTGAGAAGCTCGAAAAAATTCACAACGGCCAAGTTATGGAATCAACTTAGGTGTCCATCAGATGAATGGATAAAGAAAATGTGGTGTATATTCACAGTGGATACCGTCCAACCTTAAAAAAGAAACCCTTCATTCGTGACAGCACAGATGAACCTGGAAGGCACTATGTTAAGTGAAATAAGCCACACACAGAAAGACAAGTACTGCACAATCTCACTTATAATTGGAATCTAAAAAAGTGGAGCACACGGAAGCGGAGAGTAGGATGGTGGTTACCAGGAGCTGGGGGAAGGGACTGGGGAGATGTTGGTCAAAGGATCCTAAGTTTCAGTTAGACAGGACGAATGAGTTCAAGAGAATCTAATGTACAATATGGTAACTATAGTTGGTTAATAACAACGTACAGCTGACCCTTGAACAACATGGGGGCTACGGGTGCTGACGCCCTGCACTGTCTAAAACTTGTGTATAACTTTTGACTTCCCCCAAAACTTAACTACTAATAGCCTATTATCTATCGACTGGAAGCCTTATCAATAACCAGTCAATTAACATGTATTTTGTACGTTATATGTTTTATATACTGTATTCTCAAAATAAAGCTAGAGAAAATAAAATATTAAGAAAATCATAAGGAAGACAAAATACATTTATAATACTGCACTGTATTTATTGGTACTTAGAGTTATCTTTAAAAAAAAAAAAAAACTTCGTATAAACCCACGCAGTTCAAACCTCTGTTGTTCAAGGATCAACTCTATTGCATACTTAAAAATAGCTTGAAGAGTAGATTTTAAGTGTTCTCACTACAAAAAACAAAGATAAATATGTGAGGTAATGCATATGTTAATTAGTTAACATAGCCATTCCATGATGTATATGTATGTCAAAACATTATGTTGTACACCATAAATATATACAATTTTTATTCATCAACTACAAAAAAAATTTTTTTTCAGTCCAAGCAGGTTTCCTTCCTATGCATTCTTTCAAACAAGATAGTTCTTTACTGTTCCTTATTCCTATTGGGAGATCCTGACTGAAAACCAAAGGAAAAGGAGAAGAGGGGAAACAAAGCCAACACAGAGTCAGGTAAAAAGAGCTCCCTGCCCCTACCCCTGGCTCCCAAATGTGATATGCTCAGTATTACCTGAATAATCGTTCCAGAGGACGAGGATGCTCTATCTTCCTCCATGTCCTTGTCATGCTTCCAGAGTAAAGACCAAGACCCGGAAGATGGCTCTGCTTTCTTATCTCCATTCTAACACAGTAATCAATTGATTAGCAAGGGGAAGTGATTTCTTACTGTCATAACCAGCATCCTGCTTGTGTCTTTTATACAAGACTCAGCTTACCAGGCAGCATAACCCTAGCCCTTAATTCCATCCCTTCCCTATTTTTCCCATCTATTTCTTTTGCTAACTAAATCATGTTTCCAAATGTGGTTGCTCTTCCTGAAGTCTAAAAAATATTTTTAAAAGTAGGGAGTCAGCTCACATCATACAAAGGAGAATTCAAAACAGTGCTTTAGGAATTTAATCTGCTTTGGTAAATGTTACCTTAAATGTTATCTTCAAAATAACCATCTGATGAGTATAAGAAAAAATTCTCAAGATCACCAATCATCAGAGAAATGCAAATTAAAACCACAATGAGATATCTCTTTGCACCTGTTAGATTGGCTTTTATAAAGTAATAAGTTTTGGTGAGGATGTGGAGAAAGTGGAAACTCTGAACACTGTTGGTGGGAAGGTAAATTAGTACAGCCACTATGGAAGATAGTATGGAGTTTCCTCAAAAAATTAAAAATAGAACCACCATATTATCCAACAATCCCAACACTGGGAATATATCCAAAGGAAATGAAATCAGTATGTTGAAGAGATGTCTGCACTCCCATGTTCACTGCAGCACTATTCACAATAGCCAAGATGTGGAATCAACCTAAGTGTCCGCTGACAGAAGAATGGATAAAGAAAATGTGGTATTTATACAACAATGAAATACTACTTGACCATAAAAAAAGGAAATTCTGTCATCTGCAACAACATGGATGAACCAGGAAGACATTATGTTAAGTGAAATAGGCCATGCACAGAAAGACAAATACCACGTGATCTCTTCTTTGTGGAGTATAAAAAAGTCAAACTCAGAAACAGATTAAAATGATGGTTACTGGAGGTTGAGGAGATTAGGGAGATGCTGGTCAAAGGATGTAAAATTTCAGTTGGACAGAAGGAGTAAGTTCAAGAGAACCTATCGTACAACATGGTGACTACAGTTAATAAGGATACTGTACTGGGACTGGCCTGTGGCTTACTTGGGAGAGTGTGGTGCTGATAACACCATGGCCACCAGTTCGGATCCTATACAGGGATGGCTGGTTTGCTCACTGACTGAGCGTGGTGCTGACAACACCAAGTCAAGGGTTAAGATCCAGTTACTGGTCATGTTTTAAAAAATAAAATAAAATAAGGATATTGTATTCCTGAAAATCCCTGAGAGTAGACTTTAAGTGCTCTCACCACAAAATATGGTACATGAGGAAATGCATGCTAATTAGCTTGATTTAGCCATTCCACAATGTATACATATATCAAAACATCATGTTGTATACCATAAATACATATAATTTTTAGTTGTTTTTAGTTGTCAGGTAAAAAAACAATAGCTTGCTGAAGATGTATTTTTTTGTTGTTGTTTTCAAAGATAAACAACAAGTACTATAAACATATTAGCCCAGAAGCAAATTAAAACCGTTTCTCAAATTAAAAATCACAGTCTCAAATAAAAATCACACTGAAGTGCACTCTTTTGGCCCCGGGCACCTCCTCCATTCTCACAATTCTCTCTGCCACGAAGGTGGCATAATGAGATTGTGAAACTGTCTGACGGTCAGAGTATTTAGTAAACCTGTACTCTTCCTTGGGCTACCATTCAGTCCCACTGTGTCCTAGTGATACACTATACGACAAGAGGTCTGTTCTGTGTGACAATGGAGCTATTTAACAATGTATAAAATGAGCATTAAAAAATGTCTGTTGGTTACATGTGAGCCATAAAAACTAAGTTGCAGCAATTTTCTTCCTTTTGGCATATGACCCATTATAACTTTAGTCTCTAAAGCATGAAATGAAAACTGATATCAGGAAGGGCAACTGTAAATGTCTCAATTCAGCCAGTTATAACAAAGTTGTAAGAATCAGCAGTATTAGTTGCTAACACAACTCTGTGTCCTTGGCAATACTGTTGTAGACCAAAAAAGTAATTCAAATATGGAAAAATAAAGTTCTAAGAATAACATCAGGGTGCCAACAGCATACTCTGAAGGCTTCAGAGAAAGTCCTCAGAAGCCAGGACAGGACACAGAACTTCTTCTCCCTTATGCTAACAAGTGTGTCTGAATTAAATTTAACCCACCCTGACATGGTGATGCAGGTTTAGATGCACTTAAGCAACATTAATAACATAAGAGAATGACTTCTATCATACTTTAAAAATATCAACATTAATTAAAAATATCCACATTAATTAAAAATATCCTTAGGTTTCCATTCACTTTCAAATCTTTTCACTGACCACCTTTTAGAGATTCAGTTCTAACAAACTTTAATGAGAAAATCATTTTCCTTACTTCACTCTTCCCGGAGATTTCTTCCACCTCTTCCTCGACCGCTGGCAGGAAGGACATGGAGCCTGTTCTGCTCAACTGAAAGGCACAGCACAAGAACACCTGTCGTCAGTTTGCTGTTCAACATCCCCAGGACCCTGGCCTGGCTACATTTTTATGTAGCTAATTTTTTATTCACTTTATCTGAGCTGCCCAACCACACAAGCAGCCTCTGGGTCCAGCACCTTTTAGTTCATTCAACTGAATACCCTGACTCCGTCAAATCTTAGGTCCCTTTCCTTTGCAAGGCACCCTGTGACCCTCATCAAACAATTTAAGAATGTGATTCATTGATGTGGATTTAGAGTGGGCTTAGAGAGGTACTGGGCCATTTTCGAGTCTGCAATGGGCTGACTTTTCCATAGGACGAAACTTCAAAGGTGGCTCGACCCACCTGCCTGTGGAATTTCATAAGCACGTTCTTAAGTAACTCAGGCGTAAGAATTCTGGGTTGAGTCCAGAACAGACACACCCCGAGGATTTATTTTCACTAGTAAACAACCTTGGATGGAGTACTTCTACTTTTAAAAATTCCTTTATTAAAGGCCATAGATATAGATGCCACAGGTTGCTCAGGTAAAAAACACGACCCATTAAGGCTCTGGTGGAATGTGGGCCCAGCCTTCCCCCAAAGTCATGCCCACCTTCCACTCAGAAGCATCCCTCTTGGCCATTCCATCCTCCTCTGCTGCCACGGCAGACGGCATATCTCTTTCTACTTCTTGTTGTTCTTGCTTCAAATGCTGGTGAAGGTTTAGTACGGCAGCCTTTAAGTCCACCAACAGGTCTTCCTTTTTCTGGTTCAAACCCAGAATCTGCTTTTCCATACCTTCGATTTCTCTCTGTGTAGAAAAAGTGTTTGCATTGTTCTGGGAAGTCTGAGACCTTTGCATGTCTACAGGAGACCTCTGGTACATGGGATAAAGTCTTGTCTATGCTGTTTGATCTGCAAAGTTAGGAGCTACTCTCTGGTAGCTGTTCCTCTCCATCCTGGCTACATTTCCAGAGGTGCTATGCAGGGTTTATAGGCTGTAGGACACCTTAGCCTCACTGGAGACTTTGTGAATCAGAATCTCTAGGGGTCGAGTTGAAGCACAGAAACTTGTAATAAGCTCCACGGTGACTTTGGTGAGCTGCCAGGGTTGGGAGCCACTGCTGAGCAGCTAGCCACAAGACTGACAGAACCAGCATCGACGGAGCCAGGGCCAATCTGCACTTAAAAACATGCAGCAGAAGTGCCTTTCATGTATTTCCCATTTTGTCAGAGTATTAAGAATGCACGTTCCCAGGAGACATGTTCCCATGTCTCCCCCAGGGATTCTTAAGTAGACTAACGTTTGGAAACCACTGAGAGAAAACAAGGTTAGAAATTTCATTCTTTTATTATTGCCTTCTTTGGTACTACTCAATTCCTTTACTGTTTTTTTTTTTTTTTTTACAATCAAAGCTTCCTACCAAACGGGAATAAACAAACAAATAAATGTACTGTGCAGTATAACTTACTGTGGGTATGATGGATGAATGATCCTAAGCTTCATAATGTTACTTTTAACATTTGTATTATTGATATGTTAAGTGCCTTTCATGTATTTCCCATTTTGTCAGAGTATTAAGAATGCACGTTCCCAGGAGACATGTTCCCATGTCTCCCCCAGGGATTCTTAAGTAGACTAACGTTTGGAAACCACTGAGAGAAAACAAGGTTAGAAATTTCATTCTTTTATTATTGCCTTCTTTGGTACTACTCAATTCCTTTACTGTTTTTTTTTTTTTTTTTACAATCAAAGCTTCCTACCAAACGGGAATAAACAAACAAGTAAATGTACTGTGCAGTATAACTTACTGTGGGTATGATGGATGAATGATCCTAAGCTTCATAACGTTACTTTTAACATTTGTATTATTGATATGTGCAAATAAAATTTCTGATACAACATGGTAGATATGCAGATGCCCACTGTCTGTCTAAGAGAATTATAGTATCCTAGGCTGGCTGACTAGCTCAGTTGGTTAGAACATGGTGTTGTAACACCACGGTAAGGGTTCAGATCCCAATACTGGCCAGCCGTCAAAAAAAAAAAAAAAAGTTATAGAATCCTAGATCTGGAAGGAATAGCAGGTGTCAAATAATTTAACATCCTCCTCTCTAGCACCTCCAAAGGGTATTGTTCACCATGCGCCTGAGCTCTTTCAGTGAGTGCTGCATCAGAAGGCAGCCTGCTCCTTCTCAAGAAACCTTCATGTGTCTGAAATTTGTTCCTAATATATTCCTTAAATCCCTATCCTTTCCTTTTCCTTCTTTCTTCCTTCCTGTCTGTCCATCCATCCATCATCCACCCATCCTAGAGATATTCGTAGAATCGTTAAGTTTTTTACAGACACAAACACAATATGTCTCCACCCACAAGTGAAAGTTCTGAAGTCCAGAGAAAGAAGGTGATTTGTCCAAGGCTGCAGCTAGCACGCGACAACACAAAGCCCTGGGCTTCCTTGTGTCTCTAGTGCACATATTCCTACACCAATACACTTATTCTGTCTGAAGCCAAAATTCCTATGATTGCTTTTGGAAAATAATAATTGTCTGAATTAAATGTGAGTTGGCTGTGGTTTGTGTGCCATTTTCAGTAAGCACTAAACACTAGAATAGTGCCTCCCAACAAGAGCAATACACCGCAGCCCTTAGAGAAACAGAGTAGTCTGCTGAGCTGCCAACATTATGGAGGCACAGCAGGACACACAGCAGACCCAAGGGGCCACAACCCATGAGGTCAAGATCGTTCCCATAAAAATACTAAAATGTTATTTGCCTTTTTCACTATGTTGACATTTGCACTGATGGCACAAAAGCAATGGTACGTTAAACTCCTGGTACCTTATACGAAACAACGCAGGGACACCAACTATATTATTAGTTAATGGGCTCCTCACTACATAGTACTTATAGTGGGGGAAAAAAGCCAGTTTCACTTAAGAATGTCCTTGATGAAGACATGTGTCTTTGTTTGCACTGCCATAACATGATACCTGAGACTGGGTAATTTACAAAAAAACAGAAACTTATATATTCTCACAGTTCTGGAGGCTGGAATTCCAAGATCAAGGTGCCGGCAGTTTCAGCATCTGGTAAGGGCTGCTCTCTGCTTCCAAGACTGTGCCTTGAATGCTATGCCCTCGGAGAGGAGGAACGCTGTGTCCTCACATGGCAGAAGGTGGGAGGGCAAAAAGGAGGCCAACTCCTTCCCTCAAGCCCTTTTATGAGGGCACCTAATGCAATTCGTGAGGGAGAAAGCCTCATGACTAAATCACCTCCCAATATTCAAATTCAAGTTTCAACATGAATTTTTGGAGAGGACAAAAACATCTGAACCACAGCAACATTTATCTTTAATATTCTGTGTGACAGAACAGGAAGGATGCATCGAGCACTTCTGCTTCATGCCAAAGGGTGACAGGTGAGGAAAAGTGCTCATGCTGTTGTTTGAGGTGTGTGTGAGCTACTCATTTTTCATAGAACAATATTTTTATTTGGAAAAAAATCCAGCTGGTAACCTATACTTATACTTGATACAAAATACTTAACTACTATACTTAAAGATTTTTCTGAAGAGACAGGTGTTAATATTAACAAATGCAATTTTTTAAATATTAACTACTGAAATGCGTCAATATTTGGAAGATCTGTATAATGCAGTGAAACAGCATTTTCCAAATGATCAAACATGATGTTAGAAAATCATGCATGGACAGAAAATCCACTCAAAGTGCAAGACAGACCAGTGGAATGTAACGTAAGAGCATGAAAAGCTCATTGACATGGCCTCAGATTCCACTTTACAACACACCTGTGAGTAACTTCCACTTGTTGGGTTTTAGTGTAATTTCAAAGAAAAATGTCCATGATATTTCAAAAGAGCTATTAAAATATTTCTCCCTCTTCCAAATGTCTTTGAGAGGTTGGATTGTCTTTACATACATCAAAGAAAACGCAACAGACTGAGTGCAGAAACAGAGGAGAATCTAGCTGGCTTCTATTGCCAGGCATTAGCGATTTACTATAATGTCAATGTCACTCTTCACACTACTTTTTGTTTTGGAAAATATATTTACTTTAATAAAACACTATTGCTATTAACATGTAATAGGTTTGTTATCGTTATTTTAAAATAAACTAAACAAATATTTTTACATTTCTGAGTTTTAATTTCTGTATCAGTAGCTTTAACTTAAATAAACAAAAGCTGTTTAGAGGTCCTTGAATTTTCTTAGTGTAAAGGAAAATTTGACATTTTTATAATATTGAGTCTTTAATATTGAGTCTACACTATTGATTCCACCACTTAATAGCTGTTTCACCTTAGACTCCTCTGTACTTCACCATAGATGTTAAGTAACTTGCCCTAAGCCTCACTGCTAGCAAGTGGTGTAATCTTGCTTTGAGTACCATATTAATTGCCTTTAAAAAAAAAAAAGAAAGAAAGAAAGAAAGAAAAGGGGAAAAAAAGCAGCTCTCTACAATCCCTGGCATATAATCAGTTTTTTTCATTGTAGAAATACTAATTTACTAATTCAAGGGGCTGGCTGGTTAGCTCAGTTGGTTAGAACACAGTGTTATAACAGCAAGGTCAAGGGTTTGGATCCCTGTACCAGCCAGCTGCCCCCCCAGAAAGAAATACTAATTTAAAAACAAAGATTAGAAAAACCCTAGCATGGGCCGGCCCGGTGGCACACTGCTATAGTGCGCTGCTTGGGAAGCGCGGCGGCGCTCCCGCCGAGGGTTCGGATCCCACATACAGACCGGTTCCCGCTCACTGGCTGAGCGAGGCGCGGGAGCAACACCGAGGGTTGCGATCCCGCTGCCGGTCCCGGTCCGGTATGGGGGCGACACTGAGGGTTGCGATCCGTTGTTGGACACGGAAAAACGGAAAAAAAAAAAAAAAAAAAAAAAAAAGAAAAGAAAAACCCTAGCAGTCGAGGGTTAACATGGGAACCATTGTAACTGGGTCTACAGGACACTTAATTATGGTGTATGGCAATATTGCTTAGTCTATAGGACTCTTCATTACTAGTGTTCAGGGTCTTTACCTCTGAAGTCTTTACCTGCCCACACTGCCCAACCTCTATCCCAGAAACTCAGGTTGTCCAAATATCCTGTGCTATATCAGTCTTTTTGGCAGCAGAGAAAATTCAGACCCAAATGCACCAACCTGAAGCTATGGGCACTTAAAAAGCCCTCCGATAAGGAAGGAGGTGGGGCAGCCCTGGCCCAGTTTCTGGGGTTAGGACCAACCAGCCTACAAACAGATATGGCTTTTCTCAATTAAACATCAGGACAGCAATTTCCTCACTTTTTAGAAACAATAATTACACAATCATCTATTTCATTAAACAGGAATGGAAAGTAAATACACACAGAAAATGCATTCAATTGGAAGAGAGAAGTAGGAAATTACACTGTACCACTACAATGGCTTCTAGACGCCAAGGCCTACTAAGTGATTATTGAATGAACCGATGGATGAATGAATGAAGAAACATACCTGTACTTGCGGCAGGCTGGCAGCTTGGTCTGGTGACATATGTTCAAGAGAGAACTCAGCTGAATAATTATTCAAGATCTGTTTCAAATGTTCTATTTCTTCATTACATTCATTGGTCTGTTTTATGACTACCTATAAAATAACCACCCCAAAAGAAGAATCTTTGTCATAATCTAAGGACTATATTAATAGGCTATTTCCCCTGTCTATCCCCATCACAGGTTCCAATCAATTATAGCAAATACGCACCCATTCAGATTTCAATAAGAAATGGAAGCCTAAACATAGAGAACAATGTTTGCAAGGCTGGCACCTGGTCTTCTTGCTCTACTAGTTGCTGGAGCACCTGGGAGTGCTTGGAGTACAAGTCTAACTAGACATACCATTGCTCTTAAGAATTTCCAGTCTAGTGAGTTTATTCTGGGAAGCATTTTATGGCATGTTAACATAAAGGTGCTAAGTTTTATGAAATGAGTGATATGTCATATACACCATTTCGATACATATTCCATGTATGGCTTTCCAAATAGAAAGGTGACATTATTGATTCAGAATGAACAAGGCATGTGATCTGAGTGACGATGGATTTTCCAGGTCCAGACACATCCTCACCTGGTACCCCTGAGATCAGTGATGTACATTTCATGAGTAAGAGGTTGAGGGTTCGAGAGCAGTCTGAGTTTGCAGAATAAGGCAAAAGTAACCAGAACAGTATCTGGAATCTAGTGTTAAGAGAGTAGCAGAGCTCAGACCTATTTGTGGACTGGATGTTATGATCAAAGTATGATGAAGGATAAAGAAATGAACTTCAAAAGAAAATCTAGATATTTCCTTGTTATGCTTCATAATGAAGAAAATGCCCTTTAAAACTTCAAAGTCTCTGGCCCATACAAAATTTGTCCTTGTATTTTCTTTAATATTTAACTGTAATTTTAGCTGCAGCATAAAAATGAATAATTATGTTCAGTACACACACCTGTTCCTCAGTCCTCAATAATAAGCTACATCCCCCCTTACTCCCCACAAAAGTAAATTGTTTTATTTTCCAAAAGGGCACTTACTATCTTTCTAAAGCAGGAATTAGAGGAAATATATTTATTCTAACGATTTTCATTGCCACTGGCTTACTTGGCTTTGAAATATACGGGGGGACATCTGATTTCCACCAACACAATAACATGGAAAATTTTAGCGGCACAGTTTGATACCTAACTTGGCACAAAATATAATATCCTCTTCTTTCCCCCCCTTTCATCTTGTGAAGAAGCCACTTTAAAGCATAGTTAGGACTCTTATTTTCTTTTCCTGACCAGGAGACCAATAAGGCACATATAAATTAATAATAATAGACCAAGTTTGGTATTTTTTTTCTTCTCTTTATATTACTAAAAAATAATACACTGAGTGCAAGATCTTTTTTCTCTCTGTGGGTATTAGAAAATGATGTTTGTTGCTCAGTAGCCAGGCCAGACAGACCGTATGAGTTAAGACTTAAACCAGAGAGTACAGTATCCTCAAACCTCAGGAGAACAGAGTGGCCACCTAGATGTGAATGAAATTTAAGAGGGAATAAGACATAGCGTTTTCTAGTTGTGAAGGAGGGAAAAATAACCTCTTCTCTAAACTGACCTTCTAATCAGGAAAAGCAAGAGGCAGGGGATCTACCAAGGGATTGAAAGTCTATGGAATTTAAGGCTCTTTCAGCAACTTTCTGCTCTTGTGGGAGTGGTTGTTGATCTAGGAATGCAAACCAAAGAAAAAGGTAATTTCTAACTAAAGATGATTCCTGACTTGAGACTGGTGATCAAACAAAACCAAACAAGAAAAAAACCTCTGGGGAGAAGCTGAAAGATGTTGTCAGTTAGAAGAGGCCCTCATGTGGAGAAATGATACCAGGAGTTTAGAAACTCAAATTCTTGTCCTATCTGTATACTAATTAACGTCTACACAAGTTAACTCTGTGATCTCTTAGCAAGTCATTTAACCCTCTAACACTAGTCTCCTAATATGGAAAAATAAAGATGGTAACATGCTGTATTAGTCCATTTTTGTGTTGTTATAACAGAACACCTGCGACTGGGTAATTTACAAGGAACAGAGGTTTATTTGGCTTACGATTCTGGGACAGCTGCATCCGGCAGGGGCCTCAGGCTGCTTCCACTCATGGCATGCAGCCAGAGGGTGCAAGGAGATTCATATGGTGAGAGGAAGCAAGAGAGGGGGAGGGGAGGTACCAGGGTCCCTTAAACAACCAGCTCTCACGGGAACTAACAGAGGAAGAACTCACTCACTACTCCTCCCCTCCCCCCCAGGGAGGGCATTATTCCATTCATAAGGGATCTGCCCCCATGACACAAACACCTCCCAACACTGCCACACTGAGGATCAGATCTCAACATGAGCTTTGGGAGGACAAACACATCTAAACTATATTAAGTGCCTACTCTATGTATATCACATTTTGGGGAATAAAATGTGATTGATGACCAACAGGAAAGTGACTGTGATGGATAAAGTGATTATCGTGGTGGTAATTATCTGTTGGCCTCAAGAGATTGCAAATGCCTTATGGAGTTCTGAATCTCTTCCCACATCATTTTACCCATGTAAGTCTTCAATAACCATATGATGGAATCAAACAGACTGTAACTATGCTTTAATGTCTTCAACCAGAACAAGGGTAAGAACTGAGAAAAATAACCTCAGCCTCATTTGAGCAAGAAGAGATGCTTTTATATCAAATGCCACCTCCTAGATAATAATTAGTTTCAATTAAAATTGAAAGCAAAACCAGCTCTATCTGAACACTTTCATCCAGTAAGTTGGCTGTAATCATAAACCACTTACCTTTAATAATTCATTTTGCTCTTGAGTGATATTTTCCAATAGTTTTATATCTTGTGAAAGCTGATTTGTACGCTGAAACACAGGCAGAGGTTTCATTCCTGTGTGGCGTAAACTCAGTTCCTCTTGGTAAGACACTATCTCAGCAATGGTTTTCTTCATGGGACGTATATTTTCAAGTATAACCTTAATTATATAAGAGAAGCATGGTACATTAAAAAAAAGCCACTTTAATTTTAATGGCAGCTTATTCAAAATTAAAATACTGTATAATTTAGTTTTTAATTTATAGTTTCAATTCTTAAAACATTTCCTCAGATTTTAAAAAACTATTATGTCACTTGTGTTCTAATAAAGGTCTCAGGAAAGAATGCCTAGGGCAAGAGTAACCTACCAGCACTAAATTATGCATTTGGACAACCCTTTTCTTCCTCTCTCTCCCCCTCTCTCTGTAGAACTGCTGTTTTGCTTTGTATACTGTCATCAGGCAGCGAGCTATGTCAGGGCAGGATCTGCATGTTACTTTTGTAACAATTGCAACTAGCACAGGGCTTTCCACATAGTAGGCCCTCAAAAAATGCTTACTGAGGCTGGCCCGGTGGCGCACTACTACAGTGCGCCGCTTGGGAGCGCAGCGGCACTCCCGCCGAGGGTTCGGATCCCACATACAGACCGGCCGCTCACTGGCTGAGCGAGGTGCGGGCGCAACACCGAGGGTTGCGATCCCGTTGCCAGTACTGGTCCGGTACGGGCGCGACACTGAGGGTTGCGATCCGTTGCCGGTCACGAAAAAAGACAAAAAGGAAAAAAAAAAAATGCTTACTGAATTGAACAGAACTGTCCTGCCAAATGTCATGAGTCGCAGGAATATAATTAATTACATTTTGCTTTAATAACATCTGATCCATGGAAATCTGGATTTACATAACCAATAAATTAGAAGAGATTATTCACATTACTAAATATTTTACACATGTCATTTCATTTAATCCTTACAAGCACCCTGAGAGGTAAGAATCCTAACCTCCATTTCACAGGTAAGGAAATTAGATTCACAAAAGTTAGAAGACCAAGGCAATGTTGGACTATAACAGGCAGGGCCAGGATTAGAACCCAGGCCTTTCTGATCCCAAAGCACACGCTCCCATTCACTAGGCTAAGGGGGAATCCGTGTTTGTCTGCTGTTTAGTATGTCCCAGCTCCTGTGCTAGGGGCTCTATATACATTAGAACTGACCAATGTAACCACCTCAATACCAACATGCAAATATAAAAGAGAATCCAAGAAACATGAACTAATTACTCAAAGTCACATAGCCAGGAAGCAGTGTGGCTGGGACTGGAACCCAGTGCATCCTGATTTAGGTGGTCAGACGCTTAGACTACTAAATACCTGAATATGACTTGAAGGCAAAACTTAAATGAAAAAATAACCTACAGGAAAATTACATAGATAGTACTTTGGATACTATTTAAAACATATGTATAGTCATTCATATCTATTTCCCAATATTACTTTGCTATTACTCTACCAAGACTAAATGCTTTTTAATCACATATCATTACATATTTAAAGATATAATAAGAATTATGAGAAAATACTTTTATAGTAAACCATGTTTACCTCTCCATGTTTAAGATGTTCTTCAGGTGAAAAATCAAATATTTCTTTTGATAACAGGATAGTCTTGATTTTTGAAACTCGTTTCTCCATTGATTTTACTTCAGATTCAATAGCAACCACATCCTAGAATTTCAGAAAGAATAACACATTCATGCAATATACGTTGTACATTAAAAATCTATAAAACATAACTTATTGCCATTAATTCTATTTTCACATTTAACAGAAAAATGTTTGCCACATACCTCTTAAAACTAACCAAGTGCTACATAGATAATGTTCATTGTTTTCAATAAAACGTTATTCTTTTAATAGCATGCCGTACTACAAAGCATTACTTATACCTTGTTGAATTAAAGATCATCAAAGGTCCCATTTTCAATAACTCATGCTATGAGACCAAAGGTGGTATGCATCCAAACCAATGTTTTTAATAAACTCAATTATCTACAAACTCTTTAGATTTGCCTTTGGAATGTGTTTAAACACTTGAATACAAGTGAGTCTGACATTTTAAAAACTCCTACCACTTTAAGTAAAATGATAAAGTCATCCTTGAAAAACTAACACACGAGGAGCTGGAGCACTGACAGGATTTTTTTGCCAACCTTCTGATAACTATTGCCAAGCGGAGTGTCACTGAATTACCTAACAATCTACTCAGATTAATTTAAACAATAGATCATTTCTCCAGTGGTTATTCTCTAATCAAGGTCAACCTCTAGAACCTGGCCAAGAACATTGAAGTGAAAATGCTGCAAAAATTAGTTAAAATACATGCTGCAAAACCTACATATTGAAATCCACACAACGATAAGAGGGCCTTTGGACTTCCCCCTTAGAGCTCAGTGTAGCTACACTACAGAAATAAAATACAGCTAATAATGAAGGGGATTTTAAAAAAAACAGCATAGAAATAGATTAAGGGCTTCAAATTATAGCAGTCTGGAGACATTCAGTGTAGGAACAAACAAAACTACAAGCCTGAAGCAAATGAAGCGGTAAGTACAGTAACTGTTTATGGTGTTATCTCCAAATAATGAGGGAAGGCTGAATTACATTAAAATTATTTTCAGCGCCCAGTACTTAAGGTGTATAAAGTTATACAATGTATTTTAGAGCAATTTCCATCAAAAACTGTAGAAGCATATTAAAACTTTGGAATAAGCTTCAGTAACCAAGGATATTTACTTTAACAATTATTCCCTGAAGTTGTATGAGTGTCATGTAGGGACGGTAACTGAGAAACAAATGGTAAATAATTAAGAACTAACTAATTGCTTTTACTATGTGACTATCCTTAAATAAATGCCTCAAACGTTTCAAGCAAAAATAAAATTATTTAAAAATCCAGGGCCGGCCCGGTGGCGCACTGCTACAGTGCGCCGCTTGGGAAGCGTGGCAGTGCTCCCGCCGAGGGTTCGGATCCCACATACAGACCGGCTGCTCACTGGCTGAGCGAGGTGTGGGAGCAACACCGAGGGTTGCGATCCCGTAGCCGGTCCTGGTCCGGTACGGGCGCGACACTGAGGGTTGCGATCCGTTGCTGGGCACGAAAAAAGACAAAAAGGAAAAAAAAAACAAATTCCAGTGGCTGGCATACAGCAGCCCCTCAATAAATAGTTCTTACTGATAAATGAACATTTGGGAGGTTACCTGTTTTAATTCCCTCTTTCCTAATTAGTGCTTTTAAATCAACAGTATCTCCTCCATGAAAAAGAGAAAATACAGTTTATTTGATCAGGATTCTTCACTCTTTAAATAGACCACTTCTGGATTGAAAATGGAAATATGCTTTTTATTATTGTTGCACTACAGGTTGCAAAATAAAGTAAGATGTAATTCAAGAAATAAGAACAGAAATGAAAAATTTATCAGATCAATATGTCTTCACATAATTAGAACATGATTACGGTATACTTATAATTTACTAAATGAAATGTAAATTAAAAATAAGAAATCACATCTTTATGGTGCAAACTTACATCAGCCATTCGCTGAATCCGTGGAAGGCTTTCCATTATTTTTTGTTGTAAAGATGTTATTTGACTATTTAACTCTTGTATGGACTGCGTTAAGTCATCTGTTTCAAAAATTATTGACAAGTCTTCTAGATCCGTGAAAATTGAATGTAAAAGATTTTGCTTCTGTTCTGAATCTTCCAAAGCCATCTAGATAGAGAAACAAGGAAAAGAGAGAAAAAGAAAAACATCAAGATACTGAAACAAGTTGATTAAAATTTAAGTCAGAAAAAATTTAAATTTGTTTCAACATTTCAAACTCATGGTCATTTCCTGTTTCATAATAAAAACATCGAACGTCTCTATTGTCAATGGCATTGAATAACTTTAGAATGTCTACCTGTGATATCATGAAATAATAAATATATATGTTTGGTCTTCATCCCTAGTTTCTAGCACAGAGCTTTTAAAATCCTTGGAATTTCCTGAGTGATATGGGTGAGAGGAGCTTCCTTTGTTATTCATAATAAGCCCCTTTCAAATGAATGCTAACTTTCAAACATATGATTTCAAAAGTATCTCAGCCACCTATTGGAAAGAAATGTAGTCTTCAGATAATTCCAGGAAAAAAAAAAAAAAACTGATAGGAGAAAGAACATTTACTTATGCAACTAGAATTCTAGTCATAAGTCTCTAAAATTGACTAAGTCACTCAGAATTTATATATTGGTCTTGTTCAAAATCCTAGTAGGAGAAAACTTTTAGGAAAACAAAACTTAAAACCAATGATTTTTACCAGTAATACAATTTACAATAGCATCAAAACCATAAAATATTTAGGGATAAATTTAACAATATACATCCAAGACCTGTACCCTGAAAACTATAAAACATTGCTGAGAAAAACTAGAGAACACCAAAATAATTCAATGGCAAGTCTTTTCAACAAATGGTACTGGAACAATTGGATATTCCTATGGGAAAAAATGAACCTTGATCCTTGATTCACACTATATACAACAATTAATATGGAATGAATCATAGACTTAAAAGGAAGAGTTAAAACTATCAAATTTCTGGAGGGAAACATAGGAAGAAATCTTTGTGGCCTTGGTTGGGTAAAGATTTCTTAGATACAACACCAAAGAATAATCTATGAAAGAAAATATTGATAAATTCGACCTCATTAAGTTAATAACATTTGCTCTCTAAAAGACAGTGTTAAGAGAATAAAAAGACAAACCACAGACTAGAAGAAAATATTTGTATATTACATAAGTATGTTAAATAAATGATTTTTAAAATATTTTACAAATTACTCTTACAACTCAATAATAAGACAAACAACTCAATTAAAAAATGGGCAACAAAAAAATTGAAGATACTTCACAAAGGAAGTGCACAAATGACTATAAGGACATGAATACTCAAAATCATTAGTCACTAGAGAACAGCCATTTAAACCACAATGAAACACCACTACCCATCGCTAGAATGTCTAAAATTTAAAAGACAGACAATATCATGGGCACACAAAAACATGGAGCAATTAGAACTCACATTCCTGATGAGAATGAAAACTGGGACAGTTTCTTATTCAGTTAAACCCCTGCCATAAATGTCAACAATCTTACTCTCTTAGGTATTTATCCATTAAAATGAAATGAAAACATATGGCCACACAAAGATTCGTATGCATATGTTCATAGCAGCTTTACTCAGAATAACCTGTGGTAGGCAGCCTCTAAGATGGTCCCTGGAGATCCCCACCTTCTGGTAGTCAAGCCCTTATAATCAGCTCCCTTGAATGCAGCAAGATGTCACTTCCAAGATTAGATCACAAAAAGACTGTGGCTTCTGTCTTGGGAGCACTCTTCCACTATCTTTCAGATTGTTTATGCTGAGAGAAGCCAGCTGCCATGCCATGAGGCGGCGTTGTGGAGAAGCCCATGTGTCTGTGTAAGGAAGCAGATCTTCTAAGGCCTGCCAACAGCCATGTGAATAAGCATGGAAGTGGGTCCCATCTTTCCCTCACTCAAATCGAGCCTTCAGATGAGTCCACAGGTTTTCCTACACCTGGTCTCATGAGAGACCTTGATCCATAGACACTCAACTAACCATGCCCGGATTCCTGACCTGCAGAAACTGTGATGTTTGTTGTTTTAAGCTGCTAACTTTTGGAGTAATCTGTTACACAGCAATGGCTAATACATATTCGAAACCAGAAACAACCTACATGTCTATTAACCAGTAAATGGATAAACAAATTGCTTATTTCCATAAATGGAACACTACTTGGCAAGCAAAAGAATGAACTACTGATAAATGTAACAACTTGGATGAATCTAAGAAGCTTTATGCTATGTAAAAGAAGTCAGACACAAAAAACTACATACTGTATGATTCCACGTGTGCAATATTCTAGAAAAGTCAAAACTGTAGTAATAGAAAGCAATGAGTGAGTGATTACCTAGGGCTGAAGATGAATGAGAGGGGATTAAGGGCAAAGGGGCATAAGGAAACTCTGGGGTGATGGAAATGTTCTTCCAGTTGATGGTGGTGGTGGTGGTTACACAATGGCACGTTTATCAAAACTCACCTAACTGCACACAGAAAATGGATATGTTTTACTATATGTAAATTATACCTCAAAGAACTTGATTTTAAAAAGTTAGTTTCTAATTTTTTCAATGACAATTTATGTTTCGATGATTCTTAATTACAAAGCAATCCAGGTAGAAGGCTACAGTGTAGTTAAAACAAACATTTAAAGCTTAGTTGAGAGTTTTGACATTTCTTTTTTTTTTTTTTTTTTTTTTTTTTTTTTTCCGTGTCCGGCAACGGATCGCAACCCTCAGTGTCGCCCCCGTACCGGACAGGGACCGGC